>NC_048226.1:52593406-52601833 GCF_002007445.2 Ailuropoda melanoleuca
AAGAGAAGGGCCATATGCACCCCAATGTTCATAGCAGCATTGTCCACAATAGCTAAATTGTGGAAGGAGACAAGATGCCCCGAAACAGATGACTGGGTTAAGAAGATGCGGTCCATATATACCATGGGATATTACTCAGCCATCAGAAAGAANGCCATCAGAAAGAACGATTACCCAACATTTGCAGCAACATGGACGGGACTGGAGGAGATTATGCTAAGTGAAATAAGTCAAGCAGAGAAAGACAACTATCATATGGTTTCACTAATTTATGGAATGTAAGAAATAGCAGGAAGATCAGTAGGAGAAGGAAGGGAAGAATGAAGGGGGGTTAAACAGAAGGGAGAATGAACCATGAGAGACTATGGACTCTGGGAAGCAGACTGAGGGCTTCAGAGGGCAGGGGGGTGGGGGATTGGAATAGGCCGGTGATGGGTATTAAGGAGGGCACATATTGCATGGAGCACTGGGTGTTATACGCAAGTAATGAATCATGGAACACTACATCAAAAACTAGGGATGTACTGGATGGTGACTAACATAACATAATAAAAAATTATTATTAAAAAAAGGTATCTTGGCTGGGTATTTATTTGAATGGGCATTAAATAAAAAATATAAATTTATTTTCTGTTAAAAAATGGCTACTGCATGAAAATATTCCTCAAGGATTTCAGATAGAAATGTTATATCAGTTAGTATTTCTCTTCAGTATTCTATACCAGCTAAAAGAAAATAACAGAACATTGACATTAAACACAACCTGAAGGATGAGGACTCAGGGATCAAGACTGGTGACAGCGAGTGTCACAATGCAGATGGATTGGTTGGGTGTGAGGCTGAAGGGCTCATGTTTAGAATCCTGTAGTGGAATATGGGGGCAGTGGGGAACCAGTTTAGACCTTGATTATCTCTTACCTAATTACTAGCCCACTTTTGTCCCTATGTTCAGTTTTATTCCTTCTAATCCAGAGTACTTAAAAAACATTTTATGTCAAACCCTGATTAAAACCCATCTATATGCCTCCTCTAGCAAGAGGGAACAAAGCCAAGATCTTTGTGTTGGCATAAAACACCTGCCTACATTCCAGTTTTAACTATCCTTCCTAACTGACACTTCAAAAATGGTACATCTTCATGTCTATTTCATGCCTTTATACCTTTACTTATGCTTGCTGCTATTATCCTGGCCCAGCCTTCCCACCTTTATTTGGCTAACTCAGCTCATCTATTATCTCCTCATGGAGTCTTTTCTGATTAGATCCCCTTTCCTAACCATGTTAGGTTCAGTATTATTATTATTACTTTTTTTTTGAGAGAGAGAGAGAGAGAGAGGGAGAGTGCACACATGCGTGTGCATGCAAGGGAGCAGGTGCATAAGCAGGGAGGTGCATGAACAGGTGTGTGAACTGGTGGGGATGGGCAGACAGAGACGGAGATAGAATCTCAAGCAGGGTCCATGCCCAGCTCAAAGCCCCATGTGGGGCTCGATCTCAGAACTCTGAGACCATGACCTGAGCCGAAATCAGTCAGTCTTTTAATTGACTGAGCCACCCAGGAGCCCCTAGGTTCAATATTCTTATATGTATTACCATAGCACCTTGAAGAGATCCCTTTCACAGCATTTATTATTGTATTATTAGTATTGTCTGTTTACCAACCCAAGTATTCTGTTTATCAATATCGAGTATTGTCTCCTTCACCAAAAGGTAGATGATGTTTCTGGATTGTACAGACCATATTCAAACCAATTAGCACATCATAGAATAAGTATTCCACAAATTATTAACAGTTACACAATCAGAAAAAAATTTAATGCAACTGTTAAGAACATCAGAACAAATTTCTATCCATTGTTACAGATAAACACTCTACTACAATTCTCAAATTTGAGATGGATTTTAGGTTTTAACAGATACTCCTATTTTCACAAGAAGGTAAACTTTGGATAAGGTAAACTTTGGATAGCAAAAAGTCCAGTCTTAAGAGTTAAAAGTTCAAAATCTGGTTGTTTCTGATGTGTGATCTTAAGATTCATGAGGAAGTACAATAAAAATAATAGGATATGAGAAATTTAGAGTTGAAAGGGAACTTTTAGAGGCTACTTAGATTACCTCATTTTCCAATTGAAGACACTGATTAAAACCAGGTAAGTAACTGACTAAAATTATTTCACCACTAAGCCCCAAAACCAATTTTTGCATAACGTCTCTGAGATCCAATTTAATTAGGTAAGAGTTTAGATGTATCTGAATATAAAATATTTGACTTTATTGCACTTAAAAAAACTGTCCATAATTGAATGTCTACCAAACTAACATTAGTGGTGAAGATCACTTGACCAACCTTAGCAATAATGTGTTAGTTCTCATGAGTTGGCATTATTTAAGTTATTGCATATATACTTAATTCTTTCATTTTATAAAAATACTAAGACTAACCTAACTTCTCTCAATAATATCTTTATATATAAAAAGAACTTAGATACACTAAAGAAATTTCCTTTGAGAATATAATTCAGCTTGAAAATGCCTAAACAATAGTCTAAGCATTCTTGTTCAAGAATTATAGAATTATTGAATTTTACAACTAGAAGAGACCTAAGAAGTCATCTAATTCAATACATCCCATTTAATAATCCCCCCTTCAATACGACTGATGGTTATCTAACCTTTTCAAATACTTAAGGTAAAGAGAAACTCACTTTCTCAAAAAAAGGCGTAATATATTTATATTTGATAGCCTGAAGTGATACATAATTCTTTCTTATCTGAACTGTTAGGGTCTTTCTCTAATTTCTCACTATTACTCCTAGTTTCACATGTTAGTCTTGCTATTAAAAATGAGGTCCTTGGATCAGCAGTATCAGCATCACCTAGAAACCTTAGAAATACAGAATCTTCACTCCAGACCTGCTGATTCAGGGCTTCACTTTAACTACACTACAGCTGGAGAAGCACTATTTTATTTTTTTATTTTTTAAATGATTTTTTTTTATATTATGTCAGTCACCTTACAGTACATCCCCGGATTCCGATGTAAAGTTCGATGCTCCTTAGTCGCGTATAACACCCAGTGCACCATGCAATACGTGCCCTCCTTACCACCCATCACCAGTCTATCCCATTCCCCCACCCACCTCCCCTCTGAAGTCCTCAGTTTGTTTCTCATAGTCCATAGTCTCTCACGTTTCATTCCCCCTTCTGATTACCCCCCCTTTCTTTATCCCTTTCTTCCCCTACTGATCATCCTAGTTCTTATGTTCCATAGATGAGAGAAATCATATGATAACTGTCTTTCTTTGCATGACTTATTTCACTTAGCATTATCTGCTCCAGTGCTGTCCATGTTGCAGCAAATGTTGAGAATTCGTTCTTTCTGATAGCTGAATAATATTCCATTGTATATATGGACCACAGCTTCTTAATCCAGTCATCTGTTGAGGGGCATCTCGGCTCCTTCCACGATTTAGCTATTGTGGACAATGCTGCTATTAACATTGGGGTGCATATGGCCCTTCTCTTTACTACATCTGTATCTTTGGGGTAAACACCCAGTAGTGCGATGGCTGGGTCATAGGGTAGCTCAATTTTTAACTTTTTAAGGGACCTCCACACTGTTTTCCAGAGTGGCTGTACCAACTTGCATTCCCACCAACAATGTAGGAGGGATCCCCTTTCTCCACATCCTCTCCAACAATTGTTGTTTCTTGCCTTGTCTATCTTTGCCATTCTAACTGGCGTAAGGTGGTATCTCAGTGTGGTTTTGATTTAAATTTCCCTGATGGTTAATGATCTCGAACATTTTTTCATGTGTCTGTTAGCCATTTGTAAGTCTTCATTGGAAAAGTGTCTGTTCATATCTTCTGCCCATTTTATGATTTGTTTATTTGTTTCTCGTGTATTGAGTTTGAGAAGTTCTTTGTAGATCTTGGATACCAGTCCTTTATCTGTGGTGTCCTTTGCAAATATATTCTCCCATTCCGTGGGCTGTCTCTTAGTTTTTTTGACTGTTTCCTTGGCTGTGCAGAAGCTCTTTATCCTGATAAAGTCCCATAAGTTCATTTTATCTTTTATTTCTCTTGCCTTTGGCGATGTGTCGTGAAAAAGGTTGCTCTGGCCGATGTCATAGAAGTTGTTGCCTATGTTCTCCTCTAGAATTTTGATGGATTCCTGTCTCACATTGAGGTCTTTCATCCATTTGGAGTTTATTTTTGTGTATGGTGTGAGAGAGTGGTCAAGTTTCATTCTTTTGCATGTAGCTGTCCAATTTTCCCAGCACCATTTATTGAAGAGACTGTCTTTTTTCCACCGGATGTTTTTTCCTGCTTTATCAAAGATTAGTTGCCCAAAGAGCCGAGGGTCCATTTCTGGGTTCTCTATTCTGTTCCATTGGTCGATGTGTCTGTTTTTGTGCCAGTACCATGCTGTCTTTGTGATCACAGCTTTGTAGTACAGCTCGAAATCCGGCATTGTGATGCCCCCAGCTTTGTTTTTCCTTTTCAACAGTTCCTTGGAGATTCGGGGCCTTTTCTGGTTCCATACAAATTTAAGGACTATTTGTTCCAGTTCTTTGAAAAATGTCCTCGGTATTTTGATCGGGATAGCATTGAAAGTGTAGATTGCTCTGGGTAGTATGGACATTTTAACTATGTTAATTCTTCCAATCCATGAGCATGGAATATTTTTCCATCTTTTTATGTCTTCCTCAATATCTTTCAAAAGTGATCTATAGTTTCTAGGATATAGGTCCTTTACGTCTCTGGTTAAGTTAATTCCAAGGTAACGTATGGTTTTTGGTGTTATTGTAAATGGGATGGATTCCCTAATTTCTCTTTCTTCAGTCTCGTTATTCGTGTATAGAAATGCAACTGATTTCTGGGCATTGATTTTGTATCCTGCCACCTTACTGAATTGTTCTATAACTTCTAATAGTTTGGGAGTGGATTCCTTTGGGTTTTCCATATAGAGTATCATGTCATCTGCAAAGAGAGACAGTTTGACTTCTTCTTTGCCGATTTGGATACCTTTGATCCCTTTTTGTCTTCTGATTGCTGTTGCAAGGACTTCTAGTACTATGTTGAATAATAGTGGCGAGAGTGGGCATCCTTGTCGTGTTCCTGATCTTAAGGGAAAGGCTTCCAGCTTTTCCCCATTGAGAATAATGCTTGCAGTAGGCTTTTCATAGATGGCTTTTATGAGATTGAGAAATGTACCCTCTATTCCTACACTCTGAAGGGTTTTAATCAGGAAAGGATGCTGTATTTTGTCAAATGCTTTTTCTGCATCAATTGAGAGGATCATATGGTTCTTGAGTCTTTTCTTGTTGATATGATGTATCACATTGATTGATTTGCGAGTGTTGAACCATGCTTGCATCCCAGGTATGAATCCCACTTGGTCATGATGGATAATCCTTTTAATGTACTGTTGGATTCTATTAGCAAGGATCTTGTTGAGGATTTTGGCATCCATATTCATTAGAGAAATCGGTCTGTAATTCTCCTTTTTGAGGGGGTCTTTGCCTGGTTTGGGGATCAAGGTAATATTAGCCTCATAGAATGAGTTTGGTAGCTTTCCTTCTGTTTCTATTTTTTGAAATAGCTTTAGGAGAATAGGTATTATTTCTTCTTTGAATGTTTGGTAGAATTCCCCAGGAAAACCGTCTGGGCCTGGAGTTTTATTATTTGGAAGGTTGTTTATCACTGACTCAATTTCTTCATAGTTAATTGGCCTATTTAAGAAATCTATTTCTTCCTGTTTCAGTCTTGGTAGTTTATAGGTTTCCAGGAAGGCCTCCATCTCTTCCAGATTGTTTAGTTTTTTGGCATATAGCTGTTGATAAAAGTTTCTAATAATCCTTGCAATTTCAATGGTGCTGGTCGTGACCTCTCCCTTTTCAGTCATAATTTTAATAATCTCAGTCCTTTCTCTTTGTTTTTGGACAAGTTTTGCCAGTGGTCTATCAATTTTATGGATTCTCTCAAAGAACCAGCTTCTAGTCCTGTTGATCTGCTCTACTGTGCTTCTGGTTTCTAATTCATTGATTTCTGCTCTAATCTTGGTCAACTCCTTCCTTGTCAGTGGGTTAGGCCTGTCCCTCTGTTGCTGTTCCAGTTTCTTGAGGTGAGAATATAGAAACTGCATTTTAGATTTTTCTATTCTTTTGAGTGAGGCTTGGATGGCTATGTATTTCCCCCTTAGGACTGCCTTTGCAGTATCCCATAGGTTTTGGACCGTTGTGTATTCATTCTCGTTGGTCTCCATAAATTGTTTAATTTGTTTTTTGATTTCCTGGTTTATCGAGTCATTCTTGAGCAGGATGGTTCTTAGCCTCCAAGTGTTTGAGTTTCTTCCAGGTTTTTCCTTGTGGTTGAGTTCCAATTTCAGAGCGTTGTGGTCTGAGAATATGCAGGGGATAATTTCAATCTTTTGGTATTGGCTGAGACCTGTTTTGTGTCCCAGAGCATGATCTATTCTTGAGAATGTTCCATGGGCATTTGAATAGAATGAGTATTCTTTGGTTCTGGGGTGTAGTGTTCTATATATATCTATGAGGTCCAACTCGTCGAGTATGGCATTCAAAGCCTTTGATTCTTTGCTTAGTTTTTGCCAGGGTGTTCTGTCTATTTCTGATAGTGGGGTGTTGAGGTCCCCTACTATTACTGTGTTCTTATCTATATGTCTCTTTATTTTGGTTAAGAGTTGGCTTGTGTATCTTGCTGCTCCCCTGTTGGGGGCATATATATTAATAATTGTCATATCCACTTGTTGAATACTTCCTTTAAGAATAATATAGTGCCCTTCTGTATCTCTCTCTATGGCCTCTAGTTTAAAATCCAGTCTATCTGATATGAGAATTGCTACTCCAGCTTTCTTTTGAGGTCCATTTGCGTGGAAGATGGTACTCCATCCCCTTACTCTAAGTCTGAATGCATCTTTGGGTTCAAAATGAGTCTCTTGTAGACAGCAAATGGATGGGTCATGTCTTTTTATCCAATCTGCAACCCTGTGGCGTTTTATGGGAGAGTTTAAGCCATTTAGATTGATAGAGATTATTGACAGATATGATTTTAATGATGCCATTTCTCTTTAAAGTCTTTGTATCGGTTGTGACTTGCTGCTCTGTATCACTCTTGGGGCCTTTTTACCTTTATAGAGCCCCCCTTAATATCTCCTGTAGGGCTGGTTTCGTGGTTACGAAATTGGTTAATGATTGGCGATTTTGGAACGTCTTTATTTCTCCATCAATTCTGAATGACAGCTTTGCTGGATAAAGGATCCTTGGCTGCATGTTTTTCTCTGAAAGAGCTTTAAAAATGCCCCCCCAAGCCTTTCTCTCATTCCAGGTCTCTGTAGACAGGTCTGACGTAATCCTGATACCTTTGCCTTGGTACGTGAGAAATTTCTTTGCCCTGGCCGCTTTCAATACTGTATCCTTGGATCTAATATTTGCGAATTGCACTATGACATGCCGTGGCGTAGGTTTGTCCTGGTTGAGCTTGGATGGGGTCCTCTCTGCCTCTTGGACACGAATGCTTGTTTCCCTTGCTAGATTAGGGAAGTTTTCAGCTACAATTTGTTCAAATATCTCTTCTAGACCTCTGTTTTTCTCCACCCCTTCAGGGATGCCGATGATTCTGACATTGGATCGTTTCATAGAGTCAGTAATCTCCCGTAATCTACATTCGTGGGCGTGGATTTTTTTAAGACCAGCTTCTATTTTCGTTTTTTCTTCTACTAACCCATCCTCCAATTCGCTAACGCGTTCCTCTGCCTCGGTGACCCTGGCCGTCAGAGCCTCTAGTTTTGACTGCATTTGGCTCATAGAATTTTTAATTTCTGTCAGATTCGCTCTCATTTCTGCCCTTAGGGATTCTATATTCTCAGCAACGCTTTCTCTGATGCTTTTTTCAAGTTTACTCATCATCTTGACCATTGTTGCTCTGAATTCCATTTCTGATAATTGGGATACATCCATATGTATTAATTCTGTGGCCGAGGCCAATTCTGTGGCAGAGGCCACAGACTCATTATCTTTTCTTTGCTGGGGGGGACTTCTCCTTCTCGTCATTCTGATGAAGAGAGATTGCAGGGTTGTCCAGAGCCCAAGTGTTGACTGGGACCCAGGCCGTGCGCCCTTGTTTTATAGAGATCTTAGGGATGTGGGCTTCTTCCTTAAAGATTTTATTTATTTATTTGAGAGAGAGAGACAGACAGTCAGCAAGAAAGGGAACCCAAGCAGAGGAGTGGGAGAGGAAGAAGCAGGCTCCCGGTGGAGAAGCCTGATGAGGAACTCCTTTCCGGAACGCTGTGATCATGCTCTAATTCGAAGACAGGCACTTAATGACTGCGCCACTCAGGCGCCCTGGGTTGTGGGCTTCTTGATTTTTCAGCCTGCCTTCTGGGGGAGGGGCCTGCCGCGCAG
>NC_048226.1:52602046-52820111 GCF_002007445.2 Ailuropoda melanoleuca
CTGCAGCCCGTTCTCTAGTGATGTTCTGGCCACTTTAACTCTGTTTCTGTTGGTGCTGCTCAACCCTGCAGCATCCCGGGCTGTGCGCCCCACACCCGGCGTCCCAGCCCTCACTTTCAGTGCCGGCACGTCTCTGTCCTTTGTGTTTCTAACCCCGCCAGCTGCCAGCCGCCCCGCGCGTGCCCCCGAGCTCCCTGTTTCAGTATGGTTCGCCTGTGCTCTGGAGCGCCAGTTTTCAGTCTGGTCACGCTTGCACTCCTGAGCTCTCGGTTTCACTCTAGTTCGAGTGTGCGGTCGGGAGCTCCTGTTTTCAGTTTGGACACGGGCGTTCCCACGCTCACTGTCTCAGTCCACTCTCTTGCGGGTGCTGGTCTGAGAGTCCAGCCCGCTCCCCAGCACAAGGGGCTATTGCTTCCCAGTGCCTGAACACAGAGGCTCCCTTCCCCTTCCCTTTATCTTCCTATATCTGTGCTCGGATTCACAGCTCCCCACTTCGTACGTCAATACTCAGCACTGGAGATGTTCATTTGTAGAGATCCAGATGTATCTTCCTGCGTCTCAGGCTGATTCTGTGGGTGTTCAGAATGGTCTGGTAGATATCCAGCTCGACTCGGACCAGCTGAGAAAGGGTCGCCTACTCCTCCATCATTTCTCCTCCTTGCAGAAAGTGGTTGCCTTTCTGTTCCTAGAGCTTCTGCTACTCTTTTCTTCATTCTCCAGTTGCATTCATAGGTATTCGGAATGGTTTGGTAGCTCTCTTGCTGAATTCCTGGGACCAGACGAACTTTAGGTCTCCTGCTCCTCTGCCATCTTGGAATGCCAAGCTGGAGCTCAAATCCTGTTTTAAACTGGGTTCCTTGCAGAAAGTGGTGGCTATTCTGTTCTTAGAGTTGCTGCTATTCTTTTCTTCATTCTTCAGTTGAGTTTGTAGGTGTTCAGAATGGTCTGATAGCTATCTAGCTGCATTCCTGGGACCAGACGAAATTTAAGCCTCCTGCTCCTCCGCCATCTTGGACTCCTTCAGAAGCACTATTTTAAAGCTAAGTATCATTTGATTAATCTTTCTCCCCATCACAATCTTTCAAATATGTAAAGATGGTTATTTTATCCCCCAAGTACTTTTGCTTTTTAAAGGGTAAATATTATTTTTTTAATTGCTCCTTCATGTAAATTCTTCTATACTTTTTTTTCTATGAACTGCTGTTAATACAAATCCATCCTGAACTTTCTTTTTTTTTTTTTTTACATATATAGAATTTAAAACATGAATTTTTGGCACTGAAGTCCTTATAGATGGATGGCAATATGAAAAAATTATATAATTTAACCCCTCTATTTTAAATAATTAAAAAGAAGAAAAAAATTTGGTAAATCAGGATATTTGTGTACTGCTTCTGAAAATAAAGAACAGTAAAATATTTGCTGTGATTAAATGATGCAACAATTTCAAAGTAGCATAAGATAGTATAAACCAGTAAATAACTGTTATAATGTATATATAATTTATAATATATAATTTGTAAATAACTGTAACTATATAGTAAATAACTATAACCAAATTGTGCAGTGTAAGACTTTTCCCCTCCATCCATCTTTAGATATCCCTCACCTTGAAAGTCACGTGCTGCTGGCACAGGATCCGTGCCTTCTTGCTTCTGCATTTTGATATAATACTCCCTCTCATTTGTAAGGTCCTTATTCACCTTTTCCTTGTCAGTCCAAATATCATTAATTCTTTAAAATCCAGCTCAAATGTCACCCTCTAGGAAGCCTCCTCTAATTCTCCCAGTCAAAAAGTTCTCTCTCTCTTCCTCCTCTGAAAGAGATCTAACTCTACTCATGATAGTTTTTTTGGGGTGACTATTCCTCCTATTCAATTTTCTTGAATAAAGGTTCTGTACATAACACACCTTTGTGTATTACATTACCTTATATATAGTAAGACTTAAATAAATATTTATGGAACAGACAAAATTATAAATCCTTTGATTTACTGAAATCTTGAAAATATTGTTTTTAATTTGTTTTCTTACTTTATATTTTCTAAATGCATCTGAAAATAATATTATCTTAAAACTTTCAGACCAACAATCCTTAGTATCCTTTCAGTTCCTTCTTACTTCTGCTTTGTTACAGTTAGAGAGGTTATAATATTAAGAGCTGCTGGTTGTGTAATGGCAAGCTCTTAGCCAACATGAACATTAAGAAGTAACTGTGTTGTGAAGTGTTAAGGACATAAAAAAGGAAAGTGAAAGGACTGCAACTATAAATCTATAAAGAATTAATATCAAATAATTACTTGGACATGTAAAGATAGTAATTTTTCTATGCTGCCATTACAACTTTAAAAGGAATGCTAATAGGTATATCAACAGGTAACTTACAGCTAATTGATGTTTTAAGTAGTGATTCTTTTTTTCTTAAGATTTATTTATTTGAGAGAGAGAGAGTGCATGCGCGCACATGCATGGTGGAGAGGGTCAGAGGGAGAGGGTCAGAGAGAGTCTCAAGCAAACTCTGTGCTGAGCGTGGAGCCCGGGGAGCTTGATCTCACGACCTTGAGATCATGACCTGAACTAAAACCAAGAGTTGGACACTTAACTGACTGAGTCACCCCGGCGTCCCTAAATACTGATTCTTAAAGGTTGTTTTATGTTTTCATACAGATGTGTTGAGATTTTCTCTTTTTTCTCTTTCTCCCTTAGGAGAAATTCATAAATGGCTGTTTGGCAATCCTAGACTTCCTAGATATCTTCTAATTATTTGTTTATGGCTCATATTCATCTTTCTACCCATAATCTTAATTTAGCCTTCAAAGTTCTCAAATTCTACTTCCTACTTCCAGTATTGCTTGATCACTGGAAAAAGGACCAATCTTCCGCTTCTCTGAGTTCCTGCTACTTTTATAACCTGTATCATACCAAGTAGCCTTTCATAAACTCTCTTATTTTGTTCATATGGAAGCCTAATTTCTTCAAATGAATTTTAAGACCAAAGAGTACACCCTCAGCTTCTTTCATATCCTCCTTGGTATGACACAGAGCAAACGCTTAAGATACAGAGAAATAATTCTTCTTCCCGTCCTTTCACTCATGCTTTAAACAAAAACTTATTAAGAAGCCTTTGAAACTGTGAAATAAGTAATGGTACCCATAACCCACAAAAAAGATAATGGTTAGTCTAGAATAAACAAGGTATAAATACTTCACTTTGAGTTCAATTTATCTAACAATAATCCCTAAATGTTTGATGATGCAACAAGACAAAACCAAGTAGGCAAATAATGTGAGGCACACTAGATTCTTTAATGTAAGACTTCTTAGAACTTTCAACACTCTAGGAATGTCAAATGAAACCTTTTGCAATTTATTTGGCCAAGAAATCTTTGTTTCTCTGAAACACATAGTTACGAGTTGAGCAAGACCATTACCACTGTTCTAAAGTATGCAGTCTTAGGGGTGACTCAGCCAGTTGAGCATCCCATTCCTGGTTCTGCTCAGGTAATGATATCATGGGTGGTGAGGTCAAGCTCCATGTTCTGCTCCACACTCAGCAGGGAGTCTGCTTGAAGATTCTCTCCCTCTGCCCCTCCCCACCTCAAATGAACAAATAAATCTTAAAAAAAAAAGTGTACAGTTTTAGTAACAACAGGATCTCAAATGACCCTAGTATGCCTACCTTAGAGACAGAGATCTACTATCCATAATTTTTTTAAAAATGAGACAAAACTAAGATACACCTTCAGTATTTAAAAAATCAAGATATCACAAAATCAGTTTATTAATGTGGTTTTATATTATTTAATATTCCACTATATAAAAAGAGTATAGTCATTTATAGAATAATTTGATTTTAAGTCACCACAATATTTTTAATACTAAAACATAAAGGTTTACTGAATAAAAGAAAAAGGAGATGAGATATGTATACTGACTTTTTAGCTATGAAAGTCTTCTTTTGGTATGGTCTAAGATATATTTTCTTCAAAAGGCTCTTGCTATGATTTTAGAGTTTGTTGGTTTTTATTTCTGCTTTGTGTGTCTGAAAACTAACACTAGTCTTTTTCTTTTTTCGAGATGTAAATATTTTGAAAAGTGGGGAGCACCCATGTTCCCCCACCTAGAACACACAATCACTAAGTTTTGTCACATTTCCTTCACACTTGTTTCTTATAAATAATCAATAGCAAATATCCAGCCATTTGTTTAACAGGTACTTATTGAGCACAGACTTCGTGTTAGCACTGTGTTAAGTGTTGCACACTGAATGGTGAGAAAAACAGCCACATGACTTATAATTACAAATGTATCTTATAACCTGGTAGGAGAAACACAATCAAATAATCAGAGAAATAGTTACAAACTGAAATGCTGAGTTAAAGTACCAACCAGCCTTTCTCTGCTGGGATTCCATGAGAGAATTAGATGCTAAGGACAATGATTTGAGGGACTATTTTCTCAATTCCCTTAAGACTGGCACATACCCAGTACCATTCTGGAAGTTAATTCATATATACAATAGGTGTCTCACTTAAGGCACTCGGATTTGTCTCTCAGAACCAGTTGAGAAGGACTGGTACAGATTCCATGAGAAAGAACTGATCTTTGGTGGTGGAGGTGGTAAGTGAGGGGTTGGTCAGAAAAGCTTTAGGAACTGAAGTCTTTAACTGAAATCTGAAGGATATATAGGTACTATCTAGGCCAGGGCTGGGTGGGGTGGTAGTGTGAAACATTGTCTTTCCAGGGAGCAACATATTTGAAGGCCCTAAGGGACAAAGGAGCAAGGTGATTTTGGAGAATTAAAACACCAATACAGCTGAAGTACAGAGAACAAGGTAAGGGAGGAATAACAAAGTGTGAAATTGGAAAGACAGGCAGGTAGGCAGGGACTTCAACTGCATTAAAAAAGACCACTGTGGCTCCAATGGGCTACAGAAATGAGTAGACGAGGAAGACCAGAGGGAAACCTTCTGCAGTGATTCAGGTAAGAGAAAACTGCTTAGAGTAGGGTGGTGATGGCAGGAATGGAGAAAAGTAGACAGATTTGAGAGGAATTTAAAATATAAAGGAAGGGATAAGGGTAGAGACGGTTGTGTCAAGGATGACTCCCAGGTTCTGAGTAAATGATGCTGCTGAACATTGAGAAAAGTCTGGAGAGTAAGCTTTTACCTGGGTTTGATGTCACTTTGAGGTATCTGAAGGCAATGTCAAGGAGGCAAATGCATATATGAATCTGGAGTTGAGAGAAGGGGTCCAGCTTGTAGTTCCTTTCATAGAGGAAAATGAGGGGGACTGGCAGAGATCTCAAGCAGTAGCCATAAAGCTTGAGCAGCATACATTAGGAAACAAGATGTTTATGTATAGCATGTGTGTTATGTATAACATAAGGTGATATATGTTAAAAAACAAGACTGAGAAAAAAGGGGAGAAAAAGTGACACAGGATGGTTGCCTTAACTGTTTTCCATCCTTATCTGAAAAATCGCAAAAGACAGTTATAAACAGTATGTTATTGCTGCCTTATAAATGCTCTCTACTTATATTAAAATAGTTCTAATTTATCTGATAATGTAAATTCCAAAATCAGACACCCAGCTGATATTAAATCAATTTTTTTATAAATATTTTCAGAAGCAAAAACTGTATAGATCCTTTCTCTCCCTCTTCAACGGTTTTTATTTTCACACTTAACCCTCTATATACATTAACCTAACTTCACAATCTTCATATTTTTGCATTACTTTGGAGAAATGTAAGAATATTACCTTCAAAATTATATAATGTTATATTAATCAAAAATCTAATATGTGGGCCACTTTGTTTAAATGATTGCTAAAATACTAAATACTAAAATCAAGTTAACAGTTGGGTGGTTTGAGTATACGGTACACTAAATTTTTAACTTAAGAATTTTTTAAAAGACTTAATTTATTTTTTTGAGAGAGAAAGAGAGCACAAGCGGGGGGCGGGGAAGGGCCGAGGGAGAGGGACAAGCAGATTCTCCACTGAGCAGGGAACCAACATGGGGCTAGTCTCCAGGACTGGGAGAACATGACCTGAGCTGAATGCAGATGCTTAACTGAGTCACCCAGAAGCCCCTAAAATTTTTTTTTTACGTTGAAAAATTTTTAACTTTGCTGACTTTTTAAAAGGGTTAATACAAATCAAATGCCAAATAAAATTCTCATTGATAAAAAGCAAGAAAATTCCAAGTAGTACCTTATTAGAGAGGATAAGTAATTATACTTCTACCCTATATTTTTATGCTTGAATGACTATGGTCCTATACTTGTCTTTAAACAAGTTGTTTTAGTTTGTTACATACCAGTTAGCAATGTCCTTGTGAGCCACTAAATTTTGAAGAAATGCTTGTAATCCTAGTTGTCTATCTTCTAAAAAGTCAGCATTGTAATTATCTTTGAACCAGCGTTTTGGTGGAAGCGCTAATCGAAAGCCTGGAAACATCTCTTTTAACTGTAAAATAAGAAAAAAGAATATACAATGTTCAACTCAATCATATCAATTCTATAAAATCTATCCTGTTAACTACATGAACTTGTTCATGAAATAAGCTTAAAATAATTAAATTCAGCTAAGCTTTTTATACTTCGTTGATTTCTACCAGTTGTGTATACACAGGCTTACAGCTGCTCCATATCCTCGCCAACACTTGGCATTGTCCATCCTTTTAATGTCAGCCATTCTGGTGGGTATGTAGAAGTATTTCATTGTGGCTTTAATATGAATTTCTCTCGACAAATGATGTTAACTATTCTTATGGGCTTTTTTGAATCTGCCTATCTTTGGTGAATTATCTATTGAACTCTTCTAACCCCTCCCCACCCTTAAAAAAAATGGGTTATTTATCTTTTTATTATTAAGTTGCAAGAGTTCTTTATATATTCTGGATACAAGTTCTCTGTCAGATAACAGTATGACAAATATTTTCTCCCAGACTGTGGTCTGACTTTTACATACATTTTTTGATTCTTGCAAGTAAAAGCAGGTGATGGGTAGAGCTCTTCTGGTACCTAAAACACTGACATAGGTAATTATTAAATTTTAAGTGCCCCAACTTGGAATATGTAGGAGATATTTACTAATTTAAATTAAATTCCTACTAATATCTTTTTTTTAAAAGCTTAAGAGTTATCGAAATCTCAACTTGCCAAAGATAAATATTATAGCAATATAAAGATGAATCTAGAGAGGTAAAGAAAAGTAAACATTAAATAATATTTGAGTCCTGAAAAGAAAAATATCAAGTCATAAAGGATTACATAGCTCTAAATTGAAACTGTTAGAAATTAGTCTTCATGAACAAAAATTATAACAATTTCATAAGCAAGTTAAGAATTCCACTTAACTATCTGGTAACTATTACTTTGATCTTATTTATTAAAAAAAAATCAACAGAAGTACAGAATTATAGGTTTTTAATTCATCAGTGTACTAATAAGAACTCAGGAACAGTAAATAAAATTCATATTTAATGATGGAAATACATTACAAATAATACTTTAAGTATTTTGGAATACTACAAAAAGTCATCTTGATAATACCTAAATAAAGGATAAAACAGTTTAGCATTTTATATTTTACCTTTCATTCAAATTGACATTTCCAGAATGGCAGAAACTTTTTGGCAGCCAGGCAACTGCAAAATCACATAAATGGGGTTTCCTACCACCAAAAATGATAAGAATATACTAGCTTTAGAAGTTTTGAGGGTGAAGGTGGCAGATGGGAGAAAACAGGACCAGTAAAGTTTCCTCTAGTAACACCTGTCAAAATTAGGGAGTGATTTCTGATCCAAGGACAGAATCCAAGGTTACTTAGCTTCTTAGAAACATCATAAACCACTTGCTTCTTTTGGAGAAATGCTCCTGGTTTCTAAAATATCACCACCCTCACCTGTCTCAATTGATTTTCCTCTAGCTTTGTGGACATATCAGCTCCTTCTCTATTATATTCTTACTGCAATTTACTCTATCAATTCCCCAAATTTAGGTTGGCTCTAACTTTTAACTATTAAAAACAAATTAAAACACAAAGAAAATAACAATGAATAAAACACAATGAAAAGTACCCTTAGAGCTAAATATTGTCCATATCCATGATTTCTTATATTGGATAAATCCCAGAAATGTGATTATTGTGTTAAAATTATGCACAACTTTAGGAAGCTGTGTCCCCTAGGAAGATTCCTATTTCCAGCAACGGATAATACCACTTAAATGCCTGTTAACTTGTTGGATGAAACATATTTTCTTAATTTTCTTTTGAGTACTTGTGATATTGAGTGTTTTCCAAAATTATTGGTCATTTATATTTCTTCTGTGGTTTGCCCTGTTCACATCATTTGTAGTATTTTCCACTTTTGGGTTTACTCTGTAATTTAAGAGTTTTTAATATATTGAGAATTTTTATTGTTATTCTTTGTTTCATATGTGCAGTAGGCAGAATTCCAGATGGCCCCATGATCTTTGTCCCTGGTGTTGCTTCTGCGATTTTGTTATGTCATACAATAAAAGAGATTATCCAATGCAATTAGGGTTACTTTCAATTGGCCTTAAGATAGGGAGATTATCTGGGTGAGCCTAATCTTTTTTTTTTAATGTTTTTTATTATATTATGTTAGCCACCATACAGTACATCCATTGTTTCTGATGTAAAGTTCGATGATTCATTAGTTGCGTATAACACCCAGTGGACCATGCAATACGTGCCCTCCTTACTACCCATCACCAGTCTATCCCATTCCCCCACCTTCCTCCCCTCTGAAGCCCTCAGTTTGTTTCTCATAGTCCATAGTCTCTCATGCTTCATTCCCCCTTCTGATTACCCCCCCCTTTCTTTATCCCTTTCTTCCCCTACCGATCTTCCTAGTTTTTATGTTCCATAGATGAGAGAAATCATATGATAATTGTCTTTCTCTGCTTGACTTATTTCACTTAGCATTATCTCCTCCAGTGCTGTCCATGTTGCAGCAAATGTTGAGAACTCGTTCTTTCTGATAGCTGAGTAATATTCCATTGTATATATGGACCACAACTTATCAGGAGCTCTTTAAAAGTCTATCTTTCTCCTTGGCTGGTGGCAGAAGAGAAAATCAGAGAGATTCAAAGCACAAAAAGGACTTGACCAGCTATTGCTGACTTTGAAGGTAGAGAGGCCATGTGCGAACACTGGGCAGCACTCTATGAACTAAGAACCACCTCCGGCTGACAACAGGCAAGGAAATGGGGACCTTGGTTTTACAACTACAAGAAACTGAACTCTGCCAACAACCTGAATGAGCCCCAAAGCTGATACTTTCTCAGAGCCTCCGGAGAAGAGCCCAGTGTAGCCAACAGCTTGATTTTGAATCACTAGATAATAAACAGCTATGTTTTAGGTTACAAAGTTTGTGGTAATTTGTTAAACAGCAATAGAAAACTAATACAACATGTTAGAAATATTTGTTGTTCATTCTCTTATAGTCATATGATTTAGGGGATCTTATATACATCTTTTTCAAATTCACAAGATTATATATAATCATTTATAATTCTGTTAGCAGTTTGAAGATTTTCACATTTTTATAATAAAAATAATTTTTTGTTTCCAAAAAAAGGAAGTTATGTGTAGAGATGGGTCTTTAGGCTATTAAAATGAAATGAAATAGTTAATTTTCTTAGGAACTAGCAAAATTTGACTTCACTCTAACAAGGAGGAAAACCCACAAATATTTAACAGTAGAACTGTCAAGAACAGATAATAATTTGAAATTGGAAAGTCTGTTTTAGATTTATTAAAGTACTTACTTTATCATTAAGTCTAGAGAAGTCAGTGTATCTTCTGAAAACTACCCAACTTTCTTCTGGGGTTTTCTTTACTAGTATTTTATATACCTAAGAACAGAGAGAGAGAGATAGAGAGAGAGAGAGAGGGAAGGAGAGAGAGAGAGAGAGAGAGAGAGGTAAAAAAAATGTATATAAAGACATTTAAAATTTCAAACCAAACCAAATATTTTTAAAACTTTTACTTGACAACCCAGGTCATAGGAATTAGTATGTAAAAAATATCAGAAATCATTTGGAACATCAAATGTACAAATAATCAATGTAGGCACCAAAAGCAAGATTTGTTTCTTAAGAAACATGACTATGACAAATTTGAGACACTTTTTTGGCACACACTAAAAATAAATGAACTCGTCAGTTCCAAAATACATTTTATGCCCAAATATTCAAAAATTGATGAAAGGCTCAATCATGCTTGAAAAAGCTGTGAAAACTAGCCACTCCTGTCCTATACAATCAATTTAATTTTTAAACTCAATAACTATCACACAAAGTTCTCAAATAAATTTAACGTTGTTTTAATCTTCAAGGCTGAAATGCAGCTAAAAAAATCCATATTAGATAAAAATTTACACTTCTATAATTATGAACAATTATCTAGACATTAAATAAAAAACTTGGTTGAAGCAAGTCAGTATTTTAAAACGCATATAATAAGAAAACTAGATTCTAGTTTTCATAAGTATAGAGTTTATCATGAGGAAGTACTATTTATGACAGAATCTCAGTGAAACATCTGGTAGTTTTGGTACAGTATTTTGGACTAAACTAAGTATAAGAGACATAGGAAGCACTTAATAACCATTTGTTGGACAAGTGAAACTCTCTTAAAAATGAGTAACTTTTTTTTTTTTTTTGGAGTCAGCTGTGCAATAACTTTCATTCGCAGCTCTGGAGCTACACTCTAGCCACAAGGGGCTACTGAACAGTTGAAAATGTGACAAGTCTAACCGACATGTGCTGTGAGTGTAAATACACACCAGATTTCAAAGACTGCAAATGAAAAAAAAAAGATGTAAAAATATTTCATTAAAATGGTTTTGGATTAAATAAAATATATTACTAAATATAATTTCAACTGCTTTTCACTTTTTTAAACATGGCTACTAGGGAATTTTAAATTACAAATATGACTCCCATTTGTGGTTCACCTAGGCTTACTGGGTGCTGTATAGAAGACTCATTATTTAGGGACTAGATCATCCTTACTTGATTTTTCTCCCTTACAGACTTCTCTTTCAGCTTTTAAGGGCGAGAATCACCAAGGGTTAAGGATGAATCCTTTACCTTTCAAGTAAAAGTAAATGATTCATCTTTGTAACATATAAAGATGAGGAAGATTATTTGGATACACTTTAAAGTCTGCAGAAAGGCCTTATCTAAGATAATTTGTAAAGGGGATACTAATGAAACATTCTTTTTAGGAGTTACTAATCAAAACAAAAGGGATAACCTGACTTCAAAACTTTTGAGTATGAATAACTGATGCATAATAAAAGTCAACTTCATATAATAAGGTTTATCTAACACATAATCCATATTGACTTTATTTTCCTGTTTTAAAAAATTAACTCTCCTTTCAAGTTTTTCTCCACAGTGGCCCCTTAGCACTCCTATTTCTCTAGGAAAGACAAAGTACAGATTTTTGTGTTTTATCTTCTCTAGAAAGCTCTCCTATGTTTCTACTTGCGTAAGTAGTGCTTTCAATGAAAAGTTTATGGAAACTATTGATCATTCCCTCTTCTATGTTCTTTTTAAAAAATTAATTAATTTTTTAATAATATTTTTTATTATGTTAGTCACCATACAGTACATCCCTAGTTTTTGATGTAAAGTTCCATGATTCATTACTTGCGTATAACACCCAGTGCACCATGCAATACGTGCCCTCCTTAATACCCGTCACCAGCCTATCCCATTTCCAACCCCCACCCCCGCCGCCCCGAATCCCTCTGTTTGGGAAACAAACTGAGGGCTCCCTCTTCTATGTTCTAACAGCAGTTAAGGTTTCTACTCTTTCTGGAAACTTAGTATACACTACTTTGTGCTTTTTATATAGTTCTTATTTTAGGATTTTTAAGTAAATTACAGGGAAGCACACACTTAACTACAGAATAAATACAGAAAAGCACAAAAATCACAAGTATAAAACTTGATGAATTTTCACAAAACACACACACACTCATGTAACTAGTACCAAGTGCAAGAAACAAAACATTACCAATTGAAGAAGCCCACCTCCTGGCTCCTTCCCAATCTGACTTATCACCCCTTCTAGTCATTTTTGTTCTTGAACACTTTTCAAAGACTTGACAAGCTAATGACAAGAACTTACCAGTCATTCCTAAGACCTCCCTCAGTTAAGATATCAATTCAAAGAAATATACCTAGGAAAAATAATCTTACAAACCTAAGACCCCCCCAAGCTTGTATAGTTAGCTCAGACCTCTCCCCTACACTCAACTTATATTTATATACATAATACATATGCTTGTGGACACACATGCACATATACGCACACACCTGACATCTCCATTTTGAGGTCTACTAGACATTTCAAGCCTAGCATGTTCAAAACCAAATCCTGATCTTGCCCTCAAAACCTGCCATCTAATTAAACAGCAACCCTACTGTTTACCCAAAAACTTCAGGATCATCTTTGATTTCTCTTTATCCCACATCTCAAAGTTTTACCTTCAAAATCTACCCAGAATCTGATCACTTCTTAGGATTTCCTCCACCACCCTGTCCACACCACCATCACGTCTTCCATGGATTACTGCAAGAACTTAATACCTCCTGTTTCCATTCTCTCTTCCACAAAATCTAGTTTTAACTCAGCAGCCAGGTGAGCCTTTAAACATTAAGTCAGATCATGTGACACTTGTTTTAAACCTTTTCAAAGATTCCCATCTTGTGCAGAGTAAAATCTAACAGACTTACAATGGCCTACGTGCTCTACTTGATCTGTGTGTCACACTCCCTTGTCTTTACCTGTTATTTCAGTTCCTACATCTCTCCCCATGGCTGCTTCTGCTGTCAGCCACAAGGGCCCCTGTAGTTGTCTCACCTGTCAGGAAGCTTCTTTCCCCAGATAGCTCATGGCTCATTGCCTCTTAGCGCTAACACCTTTTCTGTGAGGCCATGACGGACAATGTTATTTAAATTGCAACTCCGGTTGTGGGGAAACTATCTCCCTTCACTCTTTTATTTCTCTTTATACCACTTACAACCATATAACATATCAGCATTTTAAAATGCCTACTTATCTATCATTCATTCATTCATTCGAGTTGCTGTATCTCTATTACCTGAAAGAGTGCATGACACATAATAGGTACCCCCAACACGAATTAAATGAATAAAGGAACAGAAATAATTTCATACCCACTATTTACTTCTTCCTCTAAAGTGTTTTTAAAGACTTTATGTACTGCTGTCTTAAATTTGCCTGTAAACTTGTACTTTCACACACATCATTTCAAAGAATGCTCATCCAGCATAAGGTAGGTCAATGTAAGAAAATGGTTTATCATAATTTCCAAAAAAAGTCAGGTCCATGCAAATTTCCCATCACATCATCAGTCTTATGATTAACTTAACTCTAAAGATTGTCTCTCTTCATAAAAAATCTCAACACTGACGTACAAAGATGCAAAAATCCTCAACAAAATATTAGGAAATTGCGTTCAACAACACATTACAAGGATCATTCACCATAATGGAGTGAGATTTATTCTGGGGCTGCAAGAATGGTTCAACATTTGCAAACCAAGCAACGTGATAAAACACATCAACAACACGAAGGATAAAAATCATATGATCACTTTGATAGCTGCAGCAAAAGCATCCGACAAAATTCAACATCTAATCATGATAAAAATTCTCAACAAAATAGGTTTAGAAAAAAACATACCTCAACATAATAAAGGGCATATCTGAAAAACTCACAGTGAACAATCAGACTCAATGGTGAAAAACTGAGAGCTTTTCCTCTAAGATCAGGAACAGGACAAGAATGTCCGCTCTTGTCACTTTATTCAATAAAGTACTAGAAGTCCTAGTCACAGCAATCAGACAAGAAAAAGAAAGGAAGGTAAGGAAGAAGTTAAACTGTCACTATTTGCAGATGACACGATACAGTATGCAGAAAACCTTAAAAATTCCACCAAAAAACTGCTAGAAGCAAAAAGTTGCAGGATACAAAATTAATACAAAGAAATTTATTGTTTTTTGTTGTTGTTGTTGTGTTTCTATAGACTAATAACAAAGTAGCAGAAAGAGAAATTAAGAAACAATTCTATTTACAATTGTGCCAAACAGAATAAAATACCTGGAAATAAATTTAACAAGGAAGTGAAAGACTTGTACTCTGAAAACTATAAAACACTGATGAAAGAAATTAGACAACACAAATAAATGGAAAGATATTCCACGCTCATGGACTGGAAGAATTAATGGTGTTAAAATGTCCGTACTACCTAAAGCAATCTATGGATTCAGTGCAATCCCTATCAAAATACCATTAGCATTTTCCATGGAACTAGACCAAATAAATCCTAAAATTTGTTTGGAACCACAAAAGACCCTGTATGGTCAAAGCACTCTTGAGAAAGAACAAAGCTGGAGGTATCACAATCCCAGATTTCAAGATATACTACACAGCTTTGCTAATCAAAACAAATGGTACTGGCACAAAAACAGACACATAAATCAATCGAACAGAATAGAGAGCCCAGAAATAAACCCATGCTTATACAGTCAATTAATCTATGACAAAAGAGGCCAGAATATACAATGGGAAAAAGATAGTCTCTTCAATAAATGGTGCTGGGAAAACTGGACAGCAACATGTAAAAGAATGAAGCTGTATCACTTCCTAACACCTTACAAAAAAACAAACTCAAAATGGATTAAAGACCTAATATGAGACTTGAAACCATTTAAAAAGAGAACACATGCAGTTATTTTTCTGACATCAGTCTTAGCAACATTTTTCTACATGTGTCTCATGAGGCAAGGGAAATAAAAGCTAAAATAAACTATTGGGACTACATAAAAATAAAAAGCTTTTGCAAAGCAAAGGAAACCATAAAAAAAAAAAAACCCTAAAAAACAACCTACTGAATGGGAGAAGATATTTGCAAATGATATATCTGATAAGGAGTTAATATCCAAAATACATAAAGAGCTTATACAACTCCACACCAAGAAAACCCACAAATAATCCAATTAAAAATGGGCAGAGGACCTGAATAGACATTTTTCCAAAGAAGACATACAGATGGCAAATAGACACAAGAAAAGATGCTCAACATCACTAACCATCAGGGAGATGCAAATCAAAACCAGAATGAGATATCACCTTATATCTGTCAGAGTGGCTAAAGTAAAAAGGATAAGAAATAACAAGTGTTACCAAAGATGTGGAGAAAAAGGAACCCCTATACACTGTTGGTGGGAATGTAAACTGATGCATTCACTGAGGAAAACAGTATGAAGTTTCCTCAAAAAATCAAAAATAGAATTACCATATGATCCAGTCATTCCACTACCAGATACTTACCCAAAGAAAATGAAAACACTAATTCAAAAAGATATTTGCACCCTTAGGTTTCCTGCAGCATTATTTACAATAGCCAAGATAGGGAAGCAACCTAAGTGTCCACTGATAGATGAATGGATAAAGAAGATGTGGTGTACACACACACACACTGGAGTATCATACAGCCATAAGAAAGGATGGATCTTACCGTTTGCAACAACATGGATGAACCTAGAGGGTATTATGCTAAGTGAAATAAGTCAGACTGAGAAAGACAAATAGCATATGATTTTACTCATATGTGGAATCTAAAAAAAACCAAAATGAATAACAAAAAGAATCAGATTTTTAAAAACAGAGAACAAACTGGTGGCTGTCAGAGGAAGGGGGTTAGGGTAAAGTGCAAAATAGGTGAAGGTGAGTGGGAGATACAGGCCTTCAGTTATGGATGAATAAGTCATAGGAAAAAAAAGGTACAGCACAGGTAAAACAGTCAATGATACCACAATAGCGTTATGTGGTGACAAAGAATAGCTACACTTATGGTGAGCACAGCAAAATGTAAAGAGAAGTTGAATCACTATGTTGTACACCTGAAACAAATGTAACATTGTTTATCAACTATACTTAAAATTAAACATTTCCCTAACAACAAAAATTATCTCAACAATTTTTTTTCTCAGAGGTCGTTCTATACTGTCGTAGGTTTGCAGCATGAAATATTGAAGTAAACATAAAAACTTTATGGAAGTTAAGAGGAAGAATAAACTAGTTCAATTATAAGTGTACTTAGCAAGGTCTCTGGATACATAAACACATATTGATACACAAGACCAAAATATATAAACTAGCAATGAATAAACAGAAACAGAACAAGATATCAAGAATATCAAACAACATACATACTTGGAAATAAATCTAATGAGGGGGCATCTGGTTGGCTCAGTCATGCGACTCTTGATCTCAGGGTCATGAGTTCAAGCCCCACACTGGGTATAGAGATTACTTAAAAAGAAAAAAACCCTCTAACTAGAAAACCTAAGATCTCTGCTCTGAAAACTACAAAACGAAATTAAAGACTTCAGTAAATGGATTAGGTTTAGATTCAGAGACTCAGTATTTTAAAGATGTCAGATCTCTTTAGATTAGTCTATAGATTCAATACAATCCCAGAACAAAGAGTCAAGGATAGCCAAGACAATCCTGAAGAAGAACAACAAAGCTAGACTATTTAAACTAGCAGGTATCAAGGCCTCTCATAATGCATTAGTATTAAAGACAATATGGGGGGTGCCTGGGTGGCACGGCGGTTAAGCGTCTGCCTTCGGCTCAGGGCGTGATTCCGGCGTTATGGGATCGAGCCCCACATCAGGCTCCTCTGATATGAGCCTGCTTCTTCCTCTCCCACTCCACCTGCTTGTGTTCCCTCTCTCGCTGGCTGTCTCTATCTCTGTCAAATAAATAAATAAAATCTTTAAAAAAAAATAAATAAAGACAATATGGAATTGGTAAAAGAGGGAAAAACGGAACATAGAAACAAACCCATATATTTAAATGGTTGCCTGATTTATGACATAGGCAACAGTGCAAATGTATAGAGAGTGGTTTTTTCAATAAAAACCTGATTACTTGATCCTATATGGAGGGAAAAAAAGTATCTTGACCCTTGTTTCACACCATGGACAAAATCAATTCCAGATAGTTGACGAATCTAAATGCGAAAGGTCCAACAATAAAGCTTTTATTTATTTATTTATTTTATTAAAGATTTTTTTTTTTTATTAAAGATTTTTATTTATTTTATTCAACAGAGATAGAGACAGCCAGCAAGAGAGGGAACACAAGCAGGGGGAGTGGGAGAGGAAGAAGCAGGCTCATAGCAGAGGAGCCTGATGTGGGGCTCGATCCCACAACGCCGGGATCACGCCCTGAGCCGAAGGCAGACGCTTAACCGCTATGCCACCCAGGCGCCCCTAAAGATTTTTTTTTTAAATTTATTTATTCGACAGAGATAGAGACAGCCAGCGAGAGAGGGAACACAAGCAGGGGGAGTGGGAGAGGAAGAAGCAGGCTCATAGCGGAGGAGCCTGATGTGGGGCTCGATCCCATAACGCCGGGATCACGCCCTGAGCCGAAGGCAGACACTTAACTGCTGTGCCACCCAGGTGCCCCCAACAACAATAAAGCTTTTAGAAGAAAACACAGAACATCTTTGTAAGCTGGGATAGGCAGATTTTAAAAAGTGCTAACCATAAAAGAAAAAATTAATAAATTGGACTATATTGAAACTATGAATTTTTGTTTATCTAATGCATCATTAAGAAAGTGAAAAGGCAAGCCACAGAGAGATAATAGTCACAATGTAGGCTCTAACAAAGAACTTGTCCAAAATGCATAGAAAACTATAAATCAAAGTGGAAAAAACTTTCCCAAAGAAAAATGAATAAAGGTCTTGAACAGACACTTCACAAAAGAGAATATCCAATGGCCAAAAAAGTCTTCAATTTAATTAGTCATTAAAAATGCAAATGAAGACCACACTGTGTTATTACTCTACCCACTGGGATGGCAATAAAATAGTATAATAGTGAAAAAGATGAAAAAAATACCGCATGTTGGGAAGGTGCGGAGTAACTGGAACTCTCGTACACTGCTTAAAGGAGTATAAACTAGTACAACTACTCTGGCATACTGGTCATCAGTATCTTTTAGAACGAGGCATATGATCTAGCAATTTTACTCTCAGACAGATGTGAAACAGAAATGGGTTAATGTGTTTAATGAGCAATAAGTACTAAAAGGTTCATAGCAGTAGCATTTGTAAGAGCCCCAAACTAGAAATTATCCATATGCTCTTCAACAGTACGATGGATAAATACATTGTAGTATATTCACATAAAGGAATATTATCAGTAATAAAAATGAGCTACCTACAATTACATGCAAGATTAAGGATGGATCTTACAAACACAGTGCTGAAGAGACCACACCCAAAAGAGTACATATTCTGTAATTCCATTTGCATAAAGTAGAAAAACAGACAAAATTAATGTGGGCTATCAGGAGAGTGGGTATTGACTGAGAGAGAGCATGGTGGGGATGTTGCTTTTTGGATGCTGGTAATGTTCT
The DNA here is from genome assembly GCF_002007445.2 of Ailuropoda melanoleuca. NCBI lineage: Eukaryota > Metazoa > Chordata > Mammalia > Carnivora > Ursidae > Ailuropoda > Ailuropoda melanoleuca. The sequence continues at coordinate 52,620,564 of NC_048226.1, forward strand.
GTTTCTTGATCCGTGTGCTAGTTTCACAGATGTGTCTGGTTTGTGAAAATTCATTCAAGTAAAATGAAGTTTACTACAGCATGACAGAATTTAGAGGTATAAAAACCACTTGAATTTTATGTTCAAGAAATCATAAGTACAGGTAACAATTTAACCCAGGTATAGAACACAGGTTAGTCAATTTTTCACTTTCTACTGATGTACAGTAGAAGTCTATACTCACGGTAAATTTAGCTCTTTCTTCCATCACTTCATAACCCAGTATAGTAGGTGTAGAAGGTCTATCTTCCAAATATACTGTTTCAGGATTTTGTTCTTCACTTTCTCTTGGTCTAGCAGAATACTCAATGGAAGAATCTGCACCTGTAAATTTAGTCCTAATGAGGGGACTGCTACAGACAGATGAAGTACTATCCATTTGATCGGGTACACTTGTCTGTTTAAAATTACCCATATTTGAGTCCTCTAACTGGCCTTTGGAAGAGTTTGAGCTTGTTGAGATACTCCCAAAAGAAGAACTTCTTTGGTTTCTGTTGGTTGTAAAACTGGAAGAAGAGTTCCCTATGGGCATAGGAACTGGGACATAAGGAGTTGCCATCTTCTTTTAGCCCTTGCAGCAAACCTGCACAATGCTGAGTCCAAACACTTAGGGTACAACTAATATGAAATCCATTATTTTCTTCTTAGGAATTCACTAAAAACGAGAAGAACATATTGAAAGGTTAGTCTTTAATTGTGGAACACTATCTAAAAAAAAAACTCAGAACGTTCATATCAATTTCTTTTGATTTTGTGACACTCCATTACTTCATTTGGAATGAAAACGCACCTCAAACCTCTTCATTTAATCCCAAGGTATTATCTCTACGGATTCCCATGTGCAAGGTAAAGAGCGCAGAATTACTCCACACACTTTTTTCTTGACCTTTATATTACATGTCATCCTTTTTAATCGCCACTTTTCTTGTGATAGATTTCTGTAATGTTCACTCTAAACTGATTTCACCCATACAGATGAGTTGGGAACAGGAAGAGTGGTAAAGACCTCTCTGAAGCTTTATTGTCTACTTATGGTCCTGACAGTTCCACATACAGTACAAGGAGGAAGGAGGGAAGAAAAGAAAGGGAGAATTACTCACATTTCCTTTTGATTTAATTAGCGAAACTCTAAAGAATTACCCAGAGTAATAACAGTGAACCACAAGCTTAGATGCTACAAGGTAAATATCAACTGCTCTTAAGGTAACAGTTTATTAAACCCAGGATCAAATGTATTAAAAAAAAAAAGTGGTCAAATTAAATTAATCAAATAACACCCAAACTTACATCCAACAAGATGAAATGATTAAAAGTTACAATGTTCTTCATAGTTCCCAGATCAGTAATCTTGCTATGCCAGAAACTGAGGAAACTTAACAAATCCTTATAACTCATACCCAGTAATGTATGTTGTCTAAAGGATTGGTTTATCTTGTCTGAGAATCTCATAGTTATACAGTGAAGAAAAGGTTTGCCACTAAGTTGATAAATAATACACTAAGAAATTGTAATAAATACAGACCTGTGATATGACACATAACAAGGGGTCTGCCTATCTTAACTACATCTAGGCAACTCTGCTGGTTAGAAAGGTAGGAAGAGAGCCGCCCAGACTTGGAAAGATGCTGAAGTAAGATTTTTAATCCAGCACGTGGCTTTGGGCAACCTTCCTCATCATCAAAGATTCAAGAAACTTGAACTGCTGATTCACTGCTCCTCGGTTCTGCTTGATGGCCTTCTCCAAAAAGAAGTAAATAAAAGTCTGAAATCTTATCCTTTTCAAGGCCTGTTGGGATAGCCCCGCCCCTTGCCACCCAACTACCTGAGGCCCCAGGGCTGGGGAGAGAGGACGCATATCAATACAATCCCTGACTTGCAAAGAAATGAGCGCTACCCAAACTTTAAGAAAAGGTACTGGGATCACTAATAGCGTCTTCACTTTTACCTTAGCATGGAGATGTTCCAAGGACTAACATCTTAGGGGAAACCTCGGTCAGGTGAGGTGGCCCGAGCCTGAGCAACACAGTAGGAGAGACAAGTGGGTGGCGAGAGAAAAGTGGAGAAACCCAGGTGCAGCTCGACCCTACGAGTGCCTGGTCGGTGTCAGAGCAGGCCACGGGTCTTCGGCTCAGTGGATGGGGAGACCCACTGCTCCCGGGGCTCCCAGGGGCCCCAAGACCGTGCCACCTCTGCCGCCCGGTGCGAGGCCAGCGCCTCCCACACGCACGGCTGAGCCTGCAAAGGCGTGAGGATAGCCCGGAGGCTCCCGTGGGGCCCCCCTCCACCCTCCGGTGGAGTCCGCCCGCCGCCCGCCAGCCACCAGGGCGCAGGTGTCATTCGCGTGGGCGCCCAGGACAGCGCCCGCTGCGTTGTCCCTACCTCAGCCCACTCCGCGATTCCGTTTGAGCGCACTTCCCTGTGACGGTTAAATCCGACCCTCCTTAACCGCAGCTTTTCGTCTCCACCCACAGGACCAAGAAGTCTCACGTGACTTTCCGCCCCCGAAGCAGCTGCTCCAAACCTCAGCCGGTCTCTACCCTGGCCTCCCAGCCCAGAATCCTGGCGAGGTGGAGGGTGGGGCCAAGTTGGGGCCGCCTCTCCCGGAAGTGACGTCACGCAAGGGCACTTTTCCCTCCCCCTCCATAACTCACACCCCCACCCCCGCAGGCTCGGACTGGGCTCTTTGGCAGCTAGGTTTGACCTAGTTTTGTGGTAAGAATTCCACCTTCTCTGCCCTAGCTTTATTTTTATAAACTAACTTTGAGTAATGGAGGTTAAGACGCCCAGTTTGTCGCACAGGTGATCAGAATATTACAGTTCCGAGGAGGAACTATATCCCGCATTGGTCCGGCTTTTGCTTTGCATCATGGGACTTGTAGTCATCACTAGCTAGGGCTCGTTCTAATAGATTATATAGATTGTTTTCTAGAATTAGTAGCGCTTTAAAGAATGACAATCGATTCTAAGAATGGGAAGATAGAACACTGCACTTAAGCTTATTCGCCCTATCATTGGCAGATAATTGAAATTGTTGAGTGGTTTTGTTTATTTTTTTACAGTCCAGGGAGCAGTTTTATCTCAAATGATACAATATTAGGCTTGTTAGACTTGCACTTTTGAAGACCAATAAAGTTATCGGGAAGGCTGTTTTTGGTAGTCGAATACCAAAATTTAGAACAGTTTACAGGGTTGTGTATCATTAGATGAGGTAGTTTTCAGTTCAGAGTTGGCAGTCTTGGCCCTGAAGTGGCAGTTATAGCCCTGAGTTCTTTAAGTGAATAAGTGTATAGAGAGAAAAGAAAGGAAAAAATGAGCCTTTGAGTATATCCTTCACTCGTGGACAGGGCTGCAGGTGGTAGCAAAAGATACTAATAATGAGAAAAACACGATAGTCCAATATCGAGGCCAAGGCAATTTAAACTTTCAAGAGGCAAAAGTGTTTAATACCACAGTTAGGAGGAGGAAGGATCTAGAACAGTTGAAATTGTCCAAGAAGAACTTCCTTCACAAATTATTGAAAGCATACAGGGTAAAGATACTATATGTATTCTTTATCTTGCAGCCTATTTGGTATTGATAAATGTCCAGATTTTACTTACAGAAAATGAACTGAACATCTTTTTTTTTTAAATAAAAGAATTTTTGAAGTTGAGGTATCATTTACATATTACATTTTATTAAATTTAAGTGTGCAACATAATTATTTGACATTTGTATATATTGAGAAAGCGATCACCACTATAAATCTAGTTAACATCTGTTGCCATACATAGTTCCAGAAGTTTTTTTGTGTGATGAGGACTTTAAGATTTACTTTCTTAGCAATTTTCAGTTATTCAATCAATACAGTATTATTAACTATAGTTGCCATGCTGTGCATTATATCCTCATGACTTACTTATTTTATAACTAGAAGTTTGTGCCTTTTGACCCCTTTACTCATTTTGCTCACCTCCACCTCTGGCAACCACCAATCTGTTCTCTGTATCTATGAGCTGCTTGTTTTGATTCCGTATATAAGTGAAATCATATGATATTTGTCTTTCTCTGACTTATTTCACTTAGCATAATGCTTTCTGGGTACATCCATGTTGTCACAAATGACAGGATTTCATTCTCTCTTTATGGCTGTGTAGTATTCTGTTGTGTGACGTCACACACATATTCTTTATCCATTCATCTATTGATAGACGTTTAGGTTGTTTCCATATCTTGGCTATTGTAAATAATGGTGCAGCGAATGTGGGAGTTCATATATCTTTTTGAATTAGTGTTTTTGTTTTCTTTGAATAAATACCCAGAAGTGGAATTTTTGGACTATATGGTAATTCTATTTTTAATTTTCTTAGGAACCTATATACTGTTTTCCACAGTGGCTGCACAAATTTACATTACCACCAGCAGTGCACGCAAGTTCCCTTTTCTCCACATCCTCACCAACACTTATTTCTTATCTTTTTTTTTTAATGATGCATGAGTATAGTTTAATTTAATTTAATTTTTTAAAGTAATCTCTAAACCCATTGTGAGGCTCGAACTCAGAAGCCCAAGATCAAGAGTTGCACGCTGTATTGACTGAGCCAGCCAGGTGCCCCTATTTCTTGTCTTTTTGATAATAGCCATTCTGACAAGTGAGAGTTGTTATCGCATTGTGGTTTTTTAAAAATTTTTTTAAAAAAAAAATTAACTTTTTATTTGAATTCCAGTTAGTTAACATGTAGTGTAATATTAGCTTCAGTTATACAGTGATTCAACACCTTCCATGTAACACATGTCTTTTTGATAATAGCCATTCTGACAAGTGAGAGGTGTTATCGCATTGTGGTTTTTTAAAAATTTTTTAAAAAAAAATTTAACTTTTTATTTGAATTTCAGTTAGTTAACATGTAGTGTAATATTAGTTTCAGTTATACAGTGATTCAACACTTCCACGTAACACCTTCAGTGCTCATCGTAAGTGTACTCCTTAATCCCTATCACTTATTTAAGCCATCCCCACCCCCCTGCACTCATTGTGGTTTTGATTTGCATTTCTCTGAAGATAAGTGACAGTTGAGTATTTTTGCATATGCCTGTTGTCCATCCATATGTCGTCTTTGGAAAAATGTCTATTTAGATCCTGCCCAATTTTTAATTTGATTTTTTGTTGTTATTGAATTTTATGAGTTCTTTATATATTTTGGGTATTAACACCTTATCAGATCCCACATGATTTGCAAATATTTTCTCCCATTCAGTAGATTGCCTTTTCATTTTACTGATAATTTCCTTTGCTCTGCAGAAGGTTTTTAGTTTGATAAGTCCCACTCATTTATTCTTGCTCTTGTTGCCTTTGCTTTTGAGGCTGGATCCAAAAAAATCATTGCCAAGACCCATGTCAGGGAGCTTACCACCTGTTTTCTTTGAGGAGTTTTGTGGTTTCAGGTTTTACATTCAAGCCTCTAATCCATTTTGAGTTAATTTTCGTGTATGGTGTAAAGATAGTAGTCTAGTTGTATTCTTGTATGTGTGGCTGTCCAGTTTTTCCAACACCATTTATTGCAGATACTGTCCTTTCCCCATCTTATATTCTTGGTTTCTTTGTCATAAATTAATTGACCGTGTATGTATGGGTTTATTTTTGGGCTCTTGAACGTCTTTAATAATCAAGAAAGAATGTCCTGTGGTTGTCAGAGTGAAAGTTCCATTTTGACAGAGCATATGTAATGGCTAGTCTTTATGGAATATTTTAGTTGATTTTGGATGACTCTATATAGTGCACACAATCAAATGGAATTGCATACATTTTAATTTGTAGAATAACAGACCATTTTTCTGTCCCTTCTTTAGTTTTATATTAAATATGTACATCCAGCAGGATATTTTGAGCCCACTCTAGCAACAATTTTATACAATGATATATAGATATTGGTAATGGTGGGGAGAAGGGTTTAGGGAGAGAGGGAAGAATGGTAAAAAAACAAAAAAACCCAGCAGAAAAAAGTATGTGCAATAGGCAGACATCTCTTGAAGTAGCTTCCTAGAGTCCCACATTTGCCCCTTTTCTGGAACTGGTCTGCTTTCTATAAGGCTGGGCCCCTAGTAGCCATGTTTGTAATATGTTAGTCTTGTAACAAATGTTTTTTGTCATGGTTAATTGTGCTCGAGTAGGACATTTGACCTAAATTGTGTCCAAAGGATGCTTTTTCCTAGGAATTAAAAGAGGTGGGAGGAAGATACAGACTGGAAGTCACAGGAGGTGAAGTCAGAGAAAGGAAATTCTGTGGTAAGAGGGTAAATAAAGTCGCACTGCTGAGGTCACTGGAGTTGATCTGGTCCTTCCTTCTTCTTGACTTTCACTTGGAATTCATGAGGTACCCTAGTTTACTTTCACTAGATTTGCTTTTTGCTTAAACCTAGCCAGGTTGGTTCTTCTTGTAACCAAAAGTACAACTACTACAGCAAGTTGGAAAGAGGCAAAATGAATATGAATTTTAAAAATGGATAAAATGTGGGGTGCCTGGGTAGCGCAGTCATTAAGCATCTGCCTTCAGCTCAGGGTGTGATTCCGGAGTTCTGGGATCGACTCCCACTTCGGGCTCCTCTGCTGGGAGCCTGCTTCTTCCTCTCCCACTCCCCTGTTGTGTTTCCTCTCTTGCTGGCTGTCTCTCTGTCAAAATAAATAAATAAAATCTTTAAAAAAAAAAGTGGATAAAATGCAAACAATTCCTTCTCAGTGATTTATAATAACTAAAATAATATAAAAAGCAATTCCTTTTCAGTTATTTTTTTGGTATACTCTCATGACTTCCCCAATTCGTACATGTCGTTTTCCACAGGTGGTGTTTCTGTGATTTAATGTTCAGGATCTATAATCTACCTGCCTTCTATTTTCTCGCTGCCATGAAATTGTAAGGGTGCAGAGAAAGAACCACAGGTGACCTATTCTTAAAGTAACAGGTGGTGACCAAAGTAGTAACGGGGGAACACTGACAGCCAATTTTATTGTAATTAACCTGTGACCTTTGCAATTTCCTAAATCCATGGTAGGAATTATATGGCATTTATAATGGTACAGAGAAGACACTGTTCAGTACTGCTACCAATGATTCGTTCATGAGTTCCACTCATCAAATTACATAAGGAAAATTTTGAAAGCATATGTGGAAATCCTATGGGAAATATAATAAAGAGATCAAATTCCTTCATGAAATCACAGTTACAATTTTAGAACTGAAAGAGACCAAAAAGATCCTGGGGATAAGCCTCTGTTTTAGAGCTAAGACTACTGAGGAAACAGAGACTAAAAGATCTGCCTATAAGCACAAAGCCAGTGAATCCTTGAGTCCCAAACTAGTAAGCCTCTCACCACACATAATAAGACACCCCTTCCTGAGCACTTCTACACTCTTATGTCCTAATGTCTTTCAGCCTCTCAGTAGTGTCTTGCCTCTGGTACATTCTCAAGTAACATTTGATACCTGGAAGTCTTCTTGGATTTTATGCGTGAGAAGGCCTACATTGGGCGTTTAAGAGTTGGTAGGAATTGGGTAAATAAAGAAGGGATGCAGGGCATACCAGGCAGAGTGAAGGACTTGAGGGAGGACATAATAGTGCAGGGTGTTGTGGATCAGTGAGGAGACCAGCCTGATTGGGTTGAAGGGTGTGTAGCTGGAAGTAGAACAATGAGCTCCTACTCATTCTTCAAATTGTCTCAGATACGATCTCATCAGTAATGTCTATCTAATTGAATTAAATAAAGCCTCTCCTCAATGATCCTATTGTATTTGGTATGCGAATGGAGGCAATCATCACATTATATAGTGAGTACTTATTTATGTGTGCAGCATAATGGCCAGGATCATATTAGACATCTCTGTGCTGACATACCTTATATTGTACCTGAATAAGGCAAGTACTTCATATATAGTCCTCATAATTACTATTTTTTTCCCATACCTGGCCCACTTTACTTATTCACATTTCCTATAAAATCCCTTTAGACATTTGTTTTTTCAATTCCTAGTTTAGAAAATAAAATTGAATTCTTTGAGTCAGCCTGTGAGCCCCTTCATGAACTGACTTTTATCTACTTTTGTAGTCTATTTCCTCCAGTTTAATTAATCAACTAACCAGCTATTTATTGAGTACTTATCACATGCAATGAATCTCACTGTCCAGCCATATCAATTATTTCCCATTTTGAGCTCTTCATTTTCTCTCTTGCTAGCGTTTATTGTTGTTTTTGCCTGGAAATTATCCTACTTCTCTCATCCCGTTTCTGAGTCCCAGCTGTAGGTGACCTCCATTCTTGTGTTAATCCCTCTCAATCATGTCCTCACAGTTCCCCTACAAGCTTCTGCTGTAACCGTTCTCGTAGTGGATGTGGTTGTCCTTGTGTGTCTGCCTTCCTGACTAGAACATATTTTTCTTGAGGCAGAGATCATGTCCTTTTCTTCTTCTTCACTGGTTGTCAGAAACTCTGGCATATGTGGGGTCAAACTGAATGAATAAGTGAATGAAAAGGTGTGAATAAAGTTTTCTTATTGGATCAGCTTGGTGGTTTAATGTAAACAAAGAAACAAACACGTACATATTCTCAGTGGAATTTGGTTTCAATGAAATAACACTTGCTCTCTGAAACAAAATGAATCAGCTCTGGTTAAGAGAAAGGATTCCTTCATTTGTTTAGAGTAATTTGTAAATTGCTGGACTAGATAGATGATTTCTAAGGTCCACTGAAGATCTAATGTCTTAAAATTTATGTGTATCATTTGAAATCTGAAGCAGATAACTGAGTGAATATCACAGCTTGGTGAGCAATGCTAAGATCTATAAAAGGCATTAAGCTGAGCAAAAATAAAATGGAAAAAAAAAGAGAAAGCTAAACTCCTGAAATTAAACAGACCAATGAATCGATTTTATTGTACATTCAAGTCTTTATCTCAATTAAATTTGAGATATGCTCCAACTCTTGGTATAAACATGGGGAAGGAATTTGTTTTCTGAAGTCCTAGTGCCAGGTTTCAACATCTAGTATGTAAGAGGTCTTTCTAAAAAATATTAAAAAGTTTTCAGGGAAAAAGTAAAGCTTTGGAAGAAGTAGCAAGTCTCTAATACATCAGCACCAGGATTCCCACTCATCTTGTAGGTGAACTTCATACCTCTTCACGGAGGGCTTAAATCATCTGGGTTACTGCTGGTCTTTTGTTTGGATTACTTCCAACTTTTTTTCATCTGTAATGTGCAACAATGATAGTTTTTCCTCAGAGGCCTGTGAAAAGTAAAAAAAGTCATCATGCTTCTTAAGTGCTTAGTACGGTGCCTGGCAAAATGAATAATAGCTATTATTATCTCTTGAGTCAACTAGATAGGTTAAAAAGGCAATAATAACATATGTAGATATTTGCTGAATGAATGAATAGCAGTTAACTATGGGTAGAGAACTGCACTACTGATTTTATGTGCATTAATTTATTTAATCCTCACAATAATCCCATGAAACAGGTACTGTGATTATAATTGATACTTTACAGATTGCTTCTCTGAGAGGCTGATTAGCTTGTCCTTTTTATATGGAAAATTATTCTCTGAGAGGTTATCTTGGTTGGCAAGGTTGGGACTCGGGCTCAGTTCTGTCTCCAAAGCTCATGTTCAGATTTCTGCTATACCATACATTCTCTGTCATTGCAGTGGGTAAGCCTTGACCCTCAAAGAACCGTGCTTGGCAAGACATTAGTTGAAAACAAGGTCTTTGGGTTTAGTTTCAGAAACTCCTACTCCTGGGTTCTTCATCCCATTTAACACTATGGTAGCTAGCTTAAATAGTTTCTTTTTTCTTTTTCTTTGTCCATTACCTAGTTCTAATATAATTTATGCATCCTAGGTTCAGCTCCTAAAAAAATTGATCTTGGTAAACTGATGTTCTGTGCCTTTTCAGTCCTCAGCTTCTCTGTTGCCATTCTGATTTGCTCTCTGGTATTGATTCTGGTGTTTCACTCCTTTCATCTTCCTTGTTGAAAGGCTGGGTAAACCAGAGGGATTGGGAAGGAGTTAAGCAGATGAAGTATATGTCTGGGGGTACAGGGGAGGAGGTAGTGAGAAGTGCAGCTTGGAAAAGGAGTGCCGCAGACAGAAAAGGTTTAGAGGATTTTATATAGAGATTGTTTAATAATGAGAGACAAAGTTGTTTGAATTGAAATAAAGATTTATAGACATAAAGTTTTAATTTTTATGTGGTGTCAAATAGCCTCAACTCTGTGAGGAGTCAGATACTCATACTCATTCAGAAAATATTTGTTGAGTGCCTACCATACGTGCCAATTACTGTCCTAAGGCTACAGGAATTTATCTGTAACAATATATGCAAAGCCACTCTCCTGGAGTTCACATTCTGGTGAATGTTTATGTGGGGACAGACAGTAAACAAGAAATAAGAAGAAATAAGTTTGAAGAATTTAGCTAGATTTATATTCTTTGAAGAAAATAAAAGAGAATAATATCAGAGTAGTTGGGCTGGGGGAAGTGCAGCAATTATACATTGAGCCATCAAGTCATACTTCTCTGAGAATGTGTCTTAATTGCTGAGATTTGAATGTCTAGAAGAAAACAACCTTGGCAGAGGATTCCAGGGAACCTGCCTCACGTGTTTAGTAGGAGGAAAAAGGAAACTAGTTAGCAAAAGTGCTCCCTTCTCCTCCTTCTAAGAGCTCCAATTCCAGGAAATAAGATGTCAGATGTTTCTTTAAACACATGTGTGATCCACAGGTCTCTGAGATGTTGGATTTTAACATTAACACCCAAATCTGCTCATTTCAAATTCCCTCTTCATTTTAAGGAATTCTAGTCTCTTGTAAATTTTCCCTTTCCTACGTATCCTTAGAGTCCTCAAGGGGTATCTTCTGTGCTCTGGGGAATCTGTTCTGATTATTGTTCCCTGTCGCCGTGGCTGAATGAGCTGCTGTCACTGCTTTTGCCGCTGGCTGAGTCATGCTTGCCTTGACAGCTCTACACCATCCTTCCCACTAACAGAGATTAATTCACTGTCCCTTGAGTCAAAGCCTTTACACCACGAATGCAAACTGGAGGCCTTCCAGTAATGCTGTCTGCCTCTGCGGGACTGGGGACCCACAGAGCAGCAGTCTGCTGCCACGTGAAATGGGGAGCTTTTCTTTCACTTTTGCTTGAATCCTGAAGTGTTGCAGAATTTGGTGAGCACACCTTTTCAGTTTTGTTCATGAAGTCCCTTTTCTCCAAGGAAAGCCACTGCCTAGGTGGCTGAGTTCGCAGAAGCTCCTGTAATAGCTCTGTCTGCATGCAGTGGACCTTAGTGGTTGCCAACTATATGAATCTCTTTCTGTGTCTAGGGAATTCCTGCTTTATGTATCTAGGTCAGAGTTCAGAGCACACTTCCCACTATAAAATTCCAAATTGCCGGATAATATGCTTTCTTAGCCTCCCTTGCAGCTAAGGTATAGATACATGCTCTAGGCATTACTAATCATATGAGTCCTTTCTGCTGCCTTCCTTGTTGGTGGTTCAGGAATGGGTCTAATGCTCAGTGGTCACAGCTTCCTCATAAGACTAGTTTTATGCTTTGCTCTTAGGCTTTTTTCTTTGCTGCACTGTTCCCAAGCTTCCCAGATGTTCTGTGAGCTGTCAATCTTTTAAAAATTTCTTTATTCTTAAATTGGATGGAGCCACTTCTGACTGCTTGCCACATAGGCAAGTGAAGAGAAGGGCCAAAAGAAGGGCCAAGAAAAAGGAAAGACTTTATTCCTGGGCTTGGGGAGAAATACTCTCTTCTTCTCTTCAATTGGGAATGAACAAGGAAGCACAGAGTCCTGATTGCCATCTGCAATCATCTTGCGACTGCAAGGGAATCGGTTTAGGATGAACCCAATATGAGGATGGCGAGTGAAGAGGGGGAAAGCATCTTGACAATATCCCTGAACCTTTAATCTTACTCTACCTAGAGTCTCTTTTACTTCTGGTCTTGAAATTATCTGAGATAATACATTTCCTTATTGATAAGCAAGCTTAAGATGGAATTCTTAGTTGTTACCTTTACTAACAATAAATACAAATAATAATGCCTAGCCTTTATTGAGAATTTAAAATGTCACAGGCACCTTTCAATTCACTCAGTTAATGTTTCCTGAGCACCTGCATATGTTAAGTCATTTAACTGCTATAACAATCAAAATGTTACGACAGCATAGTATGTGTGCAGGTGGATGTACAGACTTAAACAGAGACATATGCATAGATATAGGTCTGTATATAGGTAAATAGATACAGTCATAAGCATGGGTGTGGTGTAGGGATAGGTATAAGTATAGGTATGGCTGTGGTTATGGCTTTGGGTGTAGATAGATATATACATAGAGATAAAGATATGCAACTGGATGATAAGTGAAATTTATCACCGATGGCAGCTAAATCCCAAAGCTGAGGATGCAAATTGCTAAGTACTCCATGTTCTAAGGGTACCGTGCACAAGTAGTTGGAGCCAACAGTCTTTAAAATTTTCATTGAGGGGTGCCAGTTCAAAGAAGTGGTCCAATCATCAAATTCACCCGAGTGATATTAGAGGAGGCCTAACTAGAGAGGATAGTGTGCCTTTTTGGAGAATGCAGTTTTTGCAAAGAGAGGCTTTTCTTTTCCCATCACAAGAGCTAACAGATTGGCCAACAATTTTTCAGCTTTATTATCAGGATGGCCAGCTGCTCAGCCTGGGATGTGCCCTGCACCATGCTTCTCTTATTCGGCTCATTTCACATTTTAATACCAGGTTCTGAAATAGTATGACTTGGGGGGAGAAATAATAGAAAATATGGCTCACGCTTGCCAAAACATTAATAAGAAAAGGTATTGACACAATTATGAGAAAATCTGGAAGTGGGACAGATTTTAGGTTTGGGTGATCTGATGACTTAATGATTCTGTTTTGTTTTGTGTGGCGTGAGGCTCATTAACCTCATGATGTGGGACGGCTGCCAGTAGTAATCAAGTATATATGTTTCCTTGTTTATTCTTGTGGAAAAAAGAACTTTCATTTGAATATTCTAAGCAAGAGTCCTGAGATTTATCCTCATTGGACTGTTTAAATCACATGATTGGGGCGCCTGGGTGGCAGCGTTGTTAAGCATCTGCCTGCAGCTCAGGGCGTGATCCCAGCATTACGGGATCAAGCCCCACATCAGGCTCCTCCGCTATGAGCCTGCTTCTTCCTTTCCCACTCCCCCTGCTTGTGTTTCCTCTGTCACTGTCTCTATCTCTGTCAAATAAATAAATAAATAAATCTTTAAAATAAATAAATAAATAAATCACATGATCAACAATACACCCGTGAGTATGGCCAGGGGAATAGACCTGTTTGCTAGTTTAAGTCAATCAGGGTGTACCTGAGATAGACCTTGAATCAGCTTTACCCAAAGTACATGGGTTGCATGGGGAATGGGGTATGTATCTGAAAAATCTGGATGTGGTTAGGAAGGGAGAATGAAACAGGGATGCTGAAAAACAGTAATATTTTCTACAAGGAGAGTTAATGACGTAATGAAGGGTGATCAATGATGGGAATATATGCAAATTCTAGATAAGAGAAAGAAGAACTTGGATTGTGTCCCAGTTAATAGGTAAAGATGTATGTAGCTTTTAGAGAGAGGTTGGGAGGTTTTGAAGAATTCTTTATCAATAAAGATCAGCTTATATTTCCATTGGCATTTGTATTCATTTGTGGGAAGTCAGGTTAGGTGGTGCCTGTATAGACTGAGGAAGTGTGTCTCCCTCTCTAGCCATCCAGGGGGAGAGTCGTCAACTTCCTTGTGGCTGCTTAGTTATGACAACAGTCCAGCTGGAGACGTGGGAAAAGTTGACCTCCACCCCAGGTTTTCCCTTCCTTAGGAGTGAAGAAATATCCTCTGGAACAGAAAAAGAAGGAGCACACCACTTAGGTTCTTTTCCAAAGGCTGGTTGAGTAGTTGTACTTGAATGTCCCATCAGCACTTTAGAGCTGTCATTTCTTTAGTGTCCCCCTCCTCTCTACCGTGATGTTTCTTCCCCTCTCTCCTTACCTCTCTGTTCTTACTTACCAGATCAGCCAAAGCAGGAAATTTGAGAATTGTCCCAGGTTTCCACTTTTCCATTCTTTACACCCCATCAGAAGCAGTCATTTGTTTTCTGAATTTACCTTTCAAAACTGCTTTCTCTTCCCTCATCACTACAGATACCTTCCTTCAGGCATGTGCATATATTGCCTTGGACTAATGCAATTAGCCCCAGATTGGTGTCCTTGATACCAGACATTCATTCTCTACTTTTGCTGCTAAAGTAAGCATTCTGTAACACAAATCTATATGCATTATAATTCAGCTGCTCAGAATCCTTTATTATTGTTGAGTCACTTATGAGATAAAATGCAAAACTCTTTAGCCTTGCGGCCAGCACCCGAGAACCTTTATGATCTAGTCCCTGCCTACCACTCTAGCCTTATCATTCCTAATTTCATGTTTCTCTCTCTTTAGTCCACATACTGGATGAATCGCTTGTCATAAGTGGGAAATGCCTCCTTTCCTTGGACCATGCTGTTTCTTCTCTCTCCTTTGAAAGATTTTGTTCATAAAGCTCACATTTTAAATCCTTCATGTATTTTTCATAGCTTTCCCAAGCGAAGTTGGCATTTCTTCTTCTTTGTTGCTATTTGTTCTCTGTATAGATTTTTGCCTTTATCACTGTGTATTGAAATTGTTTCCATATTTGTCTCCCTATATCTTTCATTCAGCCCACTTTTCTTGAGTACCTGGCCGTTTAAAAATAAATAAATAAATAAATAAATAAATAAATAAAAATAAATACTTTATACTTACTAAATTCAGTCAGCAGTTTAGTGGAGTAAGCATTTAAATCAATAAATATTAACATGTTGTTGATGCTAGGATGGATTTCTCAACAGGGTACCTGATCAGCATAAAGAAGAGAGAAACAATTTTCATTGGAATTGGGGATCAAGGGTCAGGTTCTGTGCTAGCTACTTTATATGGGTCATTTCAGGTATTTATTGAGCACTTATAGTTGCCATCCTCTGAACCAAGAGATACAGTGGTCTAATCAAAACAGAATTGTTATTGGGGTGCCTGAGTGGCTTGGTCCATTGAGTGTCTGACTCTTGGTTTTGTCTCAGGTCAGGATTTCAGGGTTGTGAAATTGAGCCCTGAGTCAGGCTCCCCCCCATAAAAAAAAATCTTAAAAAAATGTACCAAAACAGAATTCTTATTGCCCCCCTGGTGTTTATAGTATAGTTGGGAGGAGACGGACCAAACAGGCAATTACAGTACAGTGCAGTAAGCACCATAATTGAGTAGACTGGAGGGTGTTCACAAAAGGAGGCCTGCTGAATTCACATAAAGGAGGTGTGCCAACCTAGGCTGTGGGGTGGGCAGTCAGTGATGAGTTCTTGGAGGAAGTAACTTCTAAGTTCAGAACTGAAGGATGATTAAAAGTTAGGCAGGTGAAGGGAATGGGATAAGAAGTTGGGGGGGGGGGTACGGGGATAGTGTTCCAAGCAGGACAGTATTTCCTAAGGTCTGAAGGTGAAAAACAGAGTGATAGAGTCAAGTGTATTAGGGGCAAAATATTAAGAATATATGAATATGTACAGTTTCTCATACACCCTTGACTTTAAGGTAGAGGGCGTCAATCTTGCTTATTAGGGTTTTTGCATAATCTAGTAATGTGATGATTTTAAAAATTCAAGTATAATTAACATACATTGTTATATTTGTTTCAGGTGTACAGTATAATGATTCAGCCATTCTGTATTTACTCAGTGCTCATCAAGATACTTGTATTCTTAATTCCCTTTATTTTACTTCTCCTTCCCTTACCTGCCCTCTGGCAGCCACTAGTTTGTTCTCTCTATTTAAGAGTCTGGAGTTTTTGTTTGTTTGTTTGTTTGTTTGTTTGTTTCTTTTTGTCTTTGTTCCTTTGTTTCTTAAATTCCACATGTGAGTGAAGTCATATGGTATTTGTCTTTGTCTGTCTTGACTTATTTTACTTGGCATTATACCCTGTAGGTCCATTCATGTTGTTTCAAATTGCAAGATCTCATTCTTTTTAATGGCTGAGTAATATTCTATTGTATATATACCGCATCTTCTTTTATCCATTCATCTATGGATGGACGCTTGGGTTGTTTCCATATCTTGGCTATTGTAAATAATGCTGCCGTGAACACAGGCGTACATATATCTTTTAGAACTAGTGTTTTTGTTTTCTTTGGGTAAATATCCAGTAGTGGAATGATGGATCATATTGTTATTCTATTTTTAATTTTTTGAGCAACCTCTATACTGTTTACTACAGTTTGGCTCCAGTTTGTATTCCCACCAACAGTGCACAAGGGTTCCTTTTTATTTACATCCTCACCAGTACTTGCTATTTCTTGTATTATTGATTTTAGCCATTCTGACAAGTGTAAGGTGATATCTCATTGTAGTTGTGTGGGGTTTTGTTTGTTTGTTTTTAATAAGGAAAGCAACCGAGAGGGAGCTGAGACTGCTTTTCCCAGGAAGTTCCATGTATGTTTCCCTTCTGAGGAAATGAGAGAAGTCTTGGAGCCTGGACCTTGGCTCAGGTCTTGGCTGTTGGGCTTGAGTAGAAGACTGGAGACCAGGGCTTGTACATTATGGGGATGGGATAGAATGGAGGGTGGAGTTACTGTAAGGGAGTTGTATGGAGAAAGAGAAAAAGATTTTGCTGCCTGCTTAGAATGGAAAACCTTCAGGAGAAGGATTGTTGTATAAAGGGAATGCTTAGGTAGCTTTCTGTGAAATTCTGTGTGAAACCCGTGTCACCTCTTTAAGAACTTCATAGTTAAGATCTACCCAATCCTTTAAGCTACTCAATCCTTTAAGAGAGGCAATACTCAAAGCAGAGAGATGGTTTGCTGGGGTACGTGGCAATCCTTAGAGGGCAAGTATTATTGCTATGATTTTCCAGATGCAGAAGCAGAGATCAGGAGGTGGTTGGCAATAAGCAGAGAGGATTGGAACTGTGGACAACCTGACTCCAAAGTCCATGCTTTTTTTAGTTGGTCATACTATCCCTCTCTACTGGTCTGTGCTACTCTTTGAAGGAGGAAACTGGATCTTCTGGTTATAGTGCCTGTTCTGGTTTTCCATTGATGAGTAACTAACCATGACAAAATTTAGTTACTTAAAACAATAACAAAATTTGTTTTGTTATGCAAGTGTGATGGAGCAGGGCTGAGTAGAGACAGCTCACCTACTCCTAGGATAGTTTGAAAGCTGGGAACTGGAATCACTTGTGGGCTTGTTCATATGCATGTCTTCTAGTTGATGCTCACTGTTGACTGGAACTTTAGTTGGACTGTTGGCCAGAACATCTTGACATGGCCGTTACTTGTGTCCTGTTTCTTGTATCCTTATAATGTGGTGACTAGGATCCAGGGTGAGAATCCTAAGAAAGAGAGACCCACAATGAAATTGCATTACTTTTTTTAACTAGCCTTGGAAGTCATTGCATTCTGTTTGTTGGAAATGCCTCAGTAAGGAAAAAACTCTTCTCACTTTTACTTTTATTGAGTTATTTGATCCTTATGATAACCTTGTATTATTATACCCATTTCACATATGAAAAAATCTAGGCACAAGAAGTTAAGTATTTTACCCAATATAACACAGATGGTAAGGAATGGAACCACCATTGCAACCTAGACAATTTGGCTACCCAGTCTGTGTTCTTAACCACTTTGCTGCATTGTCCATTGCAGTATCTAGAATATAGTCTGGACCAATATGTATTTGACAAATGATGAATGTTTTGTATTTTGGGCTTCCTTCAAATGCTGGTAAGGATATTTATTTTATTTTATTTTATTTTTTTGTTTAAAAAAAATTTTTTTAAAGTAATCTCTAAACCCAGCGTGGGGCTTCAACTCACATCTCCAAGATCAAGAGTTGCCTGCTCTTCTGACTGAGCCAGGGTAAAGATATTTTTTAAGTGAATAGTTTCATATTCCACCCTGCATCTGACATTGAAGGGAGATGTCCTCCTGTACAAATAAAAAAAGAGATATGGTGGATTTCCAAGTAAGTGATGAAAGAACCTATTCAGGGTACCTTCCGTTTAGGAGATGCCTTAGGTACCACATTTCAATACAGCTACTCAGGAGCTGGAATATCTTCTATTTACATTATGGTAGCGCTCTCTCTCTCTTTCACACACATACATATACACTCACATACATCATCATAGAATGAGTATTCAGTTGTATGTACATCGTATTGTGCTAAGATTGTTTTCTCCTTTCTCCATACTGGCTCTATGTCAAGTATTCCGTTTTAAAGAAATGTAAGAGATAATATGTTCTCTATGTGGAAGTTGATTTTTTTTAGAACTGCATACGTGATGCAGTTAATTTAAAACCTAGAAAGAGCCACCTTGTGGCAAAATTTAGCATTTCGGTTATTTATTTTTAAAGAAAAATTATAAGCGGCACTAACTTGTATAGCAAAATAAGGTACTAATATTGTATACAAATCCTATAATATGGTTTCTGAGATATATAATTTGATTTTAACATTATCATATATTATCAAAAGGTGTTGAGAATTTAAAAAGCCTAGATTAAAATATGCAAAAGCTGGGGCGCCTGGGTGGCACAGCGGTTAAGCGTCTGCCTTCGGCTCAGGGCGGGATCCCAGCGTTATGGAATCGAGCCCCACATCAGGCTCCTCCGCTATGAGCCTGCTTCTTCCTCTCCCACTCCCCCTGCTTGTGTTCACTCTCTCGCTGGCTGTCTCTATCTCTGTCGAATAAATAAATAAAATCTTTAAAAAAAATAAAGTAGACATTACTATAAAAAATATGCAAAAGCTATTACATACATTAATGGCTTTATATTTAAATCCTCATTTCAGAGTTGTAATTGTCTCCTGGTACACTCAACAGTAACATGAATTTGGACCTTAAAAATGAAAACTTAGGGGCGCCTGGCTGGCTCAGCTGGTAGAGCATTTGACTCTTGATCTTGGGGCTGTGGTTCAAGCCCTACGTTGGGTGTAGAGATTATTTTAAAAAAGGCGTGTGTTGTGATGAGCACTGGGTGTTATACGCAATCATTGAACACTACATCAAAAACTAATGAGGTACTGTACAGTGGCTAACTGAACATAATTAAAAAATAAAAATTAAAAATTAATTTAAAACTTGTAAATGAAAAAAATGAAAACTTTAAAAGCATATCCAATTAGATATTTTCTTGATGTGTAATTATAATACAGCTTAGTTATTGTATATTTAAATATATTTATATAACATTGGTTGTAATCATGTATCAATAGTCAAGAATACTCAGTTTTCTTTTTGGTTTAATTGATACATTGACATCTTTGTAATTTTTCCTAAATTTCCTGTACCTTGGCAATTCACTAAATTCTTCTTTCAGTTAATTCCCACATTTTCATGTCTTTCATAAAACCTTCTCCTTTAATTGAATGTGGTAGTAAATTTGTAGCTCTTCATAAGTACTCAGTGTATACTCAAGTATAAGGAGGCACACCACTGCAGATCTCTCCTCTCTCTTTTCCCTTCTTCATTGGCACTTTGAAAACTTGCTGAAAGCTAAGAGGTTAATTCAGTATCTTCTTATCTCCTCTTACATTTTCCTGCCACTTCTCCTTTTCTTCATTCCTGGCCTCTAAATTACGTCTGATGTCAGGACCTGTCTGGTAGTGGTGGAATCGAGGTAGGTGGCGATGGTGTAAGTATTGGCATGCAGATGGAGCAGGAGATCTGGAACCTGAATACTGGATTGTAGAGGAAGAGGAATAGGTGAACTGGATGAAGAGGAGAGAAAGAAATCCTCTCTCTGGCTTTTGCTTTCCTTCTTATTTCCAAGTCTATTTTCTCCCTCTCAAATTGCCAAGGCTGTAGGACTTTTGTTTGAGCCCTTTTTGTTTGTGTGTATTGGCCTTTCTGGGTTGCCAGGTCTTCAACTCCAAATCTGGAATATTTGAGGCAAAAAGAAAGCCCAGGGAACTCACCACGCTGTCATTCCTTGGGTCTCTTTGTCTCTGCTGATTTGCCTTCTTTCCACCTTTTAGAGTCTTCTGATGTTTGCTGTATAGATGGTGTCCAGGGTTTTTAATTGTACATAATGGGAAAAATAAGGAAAAGTAGATCAACTTTTTTCTTCTCGGAAACAGAATTCTCAAATTGCTTTGTCTTCTTCAAGTTTACTTTTTATAAATCATTTTTATTACTATGTAGAGAGCAGATTCATAAGGGAAGGAAGTAGTGAAGCAGGAGAAGGTGGGAGACCAGTTAAAAGTTGTCTCAACCCATCAGTTAAGAAATGGTGTTCACCTGTGTGAAGATAGTGGTACTAGAAATGGAGCAAAGTATGTATTTCTGCTTAAGTAATGATATGATTCTTGGTTAACTATTTATTAAGTCTTTTTTCATCCAACATATATTTATTATGCACATATCAGGTGCTAAATTTAGGCATTGGGTGTAGAGTGGTAAGCAACATGAATATCATCTCTGACTTCTTTTTTTTTAATTTTATTTATTTATTTGAGAGAGAGAAAGCATGAGCAGGAGGAAAGGGTAGAGGGAGAAGCAGACTCCCCGCTGAGCAGGGAGCCCCATGTGGGACTCAGTCCCAGGACCCTGGGATCATGACCTGAGCCGAAGGCAGATGCTTAACCAACTGAGCCACCCAGGTGTCCTCATCTCCAACTTTTATGGACCTTATTCTCTAATTTGGAAAGATATATGTAATAAGTAAACAAAAAAGTGCTAAGCAAGTAGACCAGAAAAACTAAATTATAATTACAGATTGTGATGTTGCTGTGAATGAAGTAAATAGTGCTATAATTGAGCATAGCATAAGACCTACTTAGTGTGGTCAGAGAAGACCTTTGAGAAGATGGTATTTGATGTGAGACCTAAACAATGACAGGGAACCAGTTATGTGAAAATCTGGCGGAAGGACAAGGGAGGGGAATTGGGTCGTATTAGAGGATGTAAAAAGCAGTTTGGTTACGAGATAAAGGGTGACATGGGCGCTTGGATTTTTGGTGAAGACTTGAGTAAGTAAGAATATATGACAAAATGGCGTTAGTCCTGCTAGGCTGTAAGGGAGGATGTATACAGTTCGCTCTTGGGCTGTGAATACTAAGACTTTAGTAAGCATTAAGGAGTTTTCAGTGCAGCTGCCTTTTTGAGGCAGCATGAGTTATGGTACTTGATAGGGGTGTTGCTCATTCAGGACTGTTCAGGGAGATTTGGTCCTGAGGAGAACATGACTCCCTCGGGAAGCAGTGGTGGAACTTGTGAAAAGCTTGCCTGATTTTTAAAATTTTCCCTGCGCGTCGCATTCATCAGCATTATATTTTAATTCCTCTTTAGCAGGTATTTATTAAGTTCATGTGCACAGCAGTGTGTGAACGGTAATATCCACACCCATATGGCAATACTGTGATTACTTAACTTTGTTCACTGATGATAAGACAAAACAGATATACTTGAAATATTGTGTTGGTTGATGTGTGTGCCGGTGATGAAGAAAGCGGTAAGTGAAGATAATGTGAAAACTAGAGGAGAATATCAATAGAAATTGGAAATGCATTAATACATAACTTACTTGTTTTAAATCTTTACTCCTTTCACTAAAACACATTTTTATGTAAGCAAAATGTTAAGGATTTTTTGGGAGAAGAAAGAACTCAAAAACCAAAGAACTTCTGTGTGTTTCTCTATCTTGAGGGTAGAGACCGTGTAGAATACATCATTGAATTCCTAGTACCGACACAGCATCTGGCATGTACAAGGTGCTAAGCGAAGGTCCGTCCAGTGATTGAATGAATGGTTAGAAAAATGAAGTGTTTAAATTGATGCTCTGGATACTATCATGATTTCTAATCATGGAAGTGCTCATTTCAGATGATGGATTTGCGTGTGTGTGTGTGTGTGTGTGTGTGTGTGTGTGTGCGCGATGTTACCCAGGTACATATTGACTGAAGTGACAGCAGAAAAAAGTTAGAAAGCAAGTTCATCACAAAGAGTTTTTGTTTGCTTTGTCCCACTCTTGGCTATTCTGACCATTCCTTTCATCCTGTGAATGCCTACCTTCAGCGTTCAAGTTTACTGGAAGGGATCAGGGCTCTACAAACTGCTAGCTAAAAGCCACCTAGCTCCTCAGTACAGGTTGATGTACTTCTTGAACATTTCTAGGGGTGCAGTTTCAGAATGGGAACTTCTTCTACTAAAGAGTTGAAAAGAGGAGGTAAGAGAATGTGTAATGTAATAGAGGGGACAATCGTTGAGAGAGACTAACATGGTAATAGTAATTTCCTTTTGTTTAGTATCTCCATGTGTCTGTCTCTATATTGAACACTTTATATTGTCTCATTTAATACTCAAAAGAACTCTCTAGATATTGTTCTTATTTTGTTTTTCCAGATGAGGAAATTGAGTGTTCCAGTTACTATATCTTTGCTACAAATTATTCGAAAATAAGCATTTATCAAGCTCATGGATTTGTGGATCAGGAATTCAGATGGGGATGGCTTGTCTTTACTTCCCAATGTCTGCGGCCTCAGACGGAGCACTTGAAGGCTGGATCTGTGATCATCTGAAGGCTCATCCACTCACGAGTCAGGGGTTGATGCTGGTGGGTGAGAAGGACTTCTGTGTTATTTTCACATGGACTACTTTGTAGCTCCTGAGAGCATGGTGGATGGATTTTAAAGGTAAGTGTTGAGAGGGGAGAGAGAGAGATCACTTTTATGGCGAGCGGGGAAGTTATGGCAGTGTTAACTTCTGACACATTCTGCTTATTAAGTGACTGTGTGACTATGAGGAATGCCCAATTTCAAGAGGAGAAGAAATTGACTTCTCTTGATAGAGGAGAGACAAGGTTCTGAAGAGAAGAATCAATGTGGCCTCTTTTATAAAATACGGTTGACTACACAAAGCCTCAGAAAGATTAAATAACTCTCCCAAACAGCTGGTAAATGGAGTAGCCCCACTAGGAGGTTAGATTTACTTGTTTCTAACTTTGTGTGCTTGCCACTTGATCACGTCATATAGTAGAGTGTTACGGGATCATTAAGATCTTAAAAGAACTGTTGCGAATAATTAAGCAAAGAAAGTTATATGAACAACTTAAATTCAGAATTTAGAACCTTACAGAAGATCCCCAGGCATCAAGATTTGCAGATGACTTAGGTAATAGTTTGTACCTTTTATTTTGGTAACTTTCTTTTTCTTTTTTTTTTTTTTTAAGATTTTATTTATTTATTTGAGAGAGGGAGCACAAGCAAGGGACGAGAGGCAGAGGGAGAGGGAGAAGCAGATTCCCCATTGAGCAGGGAGCCTGACATGGCTTGATCCCAGGACCCTAAGATCATGACCTGAGCCAGAGGCAGAGGCTTAACTGACTAAGCCACCCAGGTGTCCCTTTTTGGTACCTTTCTAAGGTCACCTATTCCATTTTCCCTAAAATTATGTTATTTGTGCACACATCTTATAACCTCCCCCCAACATATATACTCTGGTTGCTTATTTTATTAAGGGTAGGTTCTTTGTCTAATCTGATTTATCTTTCTACCCTGATAACACCTATTATGAGAAGCTGGCTCACAGTAAACCCTCTATAAATGAATTAAAAATATGAGTTTATCCTAGCATAAAATAGCAGAGTAGTATAACTTTGTTATTGTTGAACTGCTCTGGGATACTTGGATTATGGGTATTATGAGGACCAGATTAGGTAATTTGAGTGAAAGTGTTTAAAATGTCAAATGTATTTTGTGATTAATATGGTAATAGTGACTTTGGTGCTGGAGCACTGATAGACATGTGAGGAAGACATGGAGACATTTAATTTTTGGTCTTTGACCTGTGGCAGGGGCTGGTTTTCTAGGAATAAAGATAAATCATGGTCATAAGGTCAAAATAAATATGGCATTGCATGGTAGGAAGGTCTGCTCAATATGCCACTATATCATCTATTTGTAATTTTAACATAACTCATTACTAAGATCATGTTACTTGTAATATTCTATTTTGCTTTTACTCTCAAAAATATCTTAGAGATCTTCCCATGTAAGTACATATAGATTTACCACAGTCTCATATTACTATCTATAGTTCTGTGGTCTGGGCACACTGTATTCTACTGATTTCCCTATTCATAGACATTGGGTTGATCCTATTTTGTTTTGTTTTGTTGAAATTATAGATAATGTTGCAATGACGTACTACTGTATAGCAAGAATTTCTGTAGGGTGGATTCCTGAAAGTGAATTACTGGGTAAAAGGATATGCTTTTTAATGTTTAAAATTTTAAGAGATACTGGCAAATTATTCTAAAATGGCTACGTGGATATATTCCTACTAATACTTTTCTGCATCTTTTCAGTGCTGACTTTGATGTGATTGATCTAGGAAAATTATAGCATAGTAGGTCAAAGAATCCTCATGTCAATGAAGGATTTTGAATTGACGTCTGGTTTGAAATTCTTATTCTGTCACTTACTCATTGTATAGCTTTGAGTAAATTATTTTGTCTTTTGCAGCCTCAGTTTCTTTTTCCATAAAATATAGGCAATGGTAACAACCTTCCTGGATTATTGAAAGAGTAAATGAGGCAACTACATTGGTAAAGTCTGGGTGAAATTCTTAGAGCTAAGAATTATAGTTAAATTATTTTTCCTTTCCTTCATTAATTTTTTATTTAATATATTGCCTCAAAATATAAGTCCCATTTGGGCCCTCACACATCTTAGTACAAAGTCCAGCTTGATTACTAAATTTTCAGAAGAACAGCATTTCTTCTGAAATTATAGCTTAAATTTCAAAAAATAAATATTTGGAAAAATGTATTTTGATTTTGCTGACTTTGAAAAGCCATCCACCTGGCTTTGTAGTTTTTTAAAACTTTTTTTTAAAGATATATTTTTTTATTTGAGGGAGGGGAGGGGCAGAGGGAGAAGAAGAGGAAGAGAATCTCAAGCAGGCTCCTCACTGAGCACGGAGCCCAGTGCGGGGCTTGACACTGAGATCATGACCTGAGCTGAAACCAAGAGTTGGATGCTCAACCAACTGAGCCACCCAGCACCCCTAAAACTTTCTTTCAATTGCTGTCTTTGGCCATATAATAATAGTCATCGCTTCTTGACACATTTGTATCTTAAAAAAATGTGCTTTAATAGTGTATCATACTAATCCTGGAGAAAAGATACAGTTTTCCTGTTTTTATTTTTATAGCTGATGTTATACCTTAAGGAAATATTTTTTAAAAGTTGGAGTTTAAAAAAAAGTTGGAGTTTCTACCTGTTAATGTAAGATGTTCCCAAGAAAAGATAAAGGACAACAGTAAAACTTCACAATTATACTGTGACCTTTGATTGTATTTCCAGAAGTTACTTGGGCTGAATAAAATTATTTGGTTTGTAATGAGTTTTAGAAGAAATGAAGAAAATGGAGGTATTGGAAAATGAAGTATGTCTCTTAATTGAAAAGAGACTATGATTGTTACTTTCCAATCTAAATCAAATTATTATGACAGTGGTTTCAAGCAATTGGAAAGGGAATTATTCTCTGGAAATAATGACTTCATTATATAACCTAAAAATATAAGTTAAAAAAATCCCTTTGGTTGTCTTTCTGCTGAAATAAATGATTTAAAAATGAAAATATTTTTATTGTTGTTCATCTGCAGAATTCATTGTTTTTCAAAATAATATATAAGCATTAGAAGACAGGTGTCTGATTCCTTGCTGGAATTTTAATTTGGGCTACCATGAGATATAAATTACCTAAAAAATAAGTAAAACTATATATATGCTATTTATATGTGTGTGTGTGTATACACACACACACATACATATATATTCAATCTTTTTTCTCTTTAAGTAATCTCTGCCCCCAACGTGGGGCTTGAACTCATCCCCCCAAGGTCAGAAGTTGCACACTAAAGACTGAGCCAGCCAGGCACCCCGTGTGTGTGTGTGTGTGTGTCCATATACACACAAACACACACACATATATATAATATATATAATGTATATATATGTTAGGATAAACATAACATTTATGATTTTTAAAAAGATTTATTTATATATTTTAGAGAGAGAGTGTGAGCAGGGGGAGGGGCAGAGGGAGAGTGAGAGAGAGAATCTTAAGCAGGCTCCCCACTGAGCGTGGAGCCTGACACAGGACTCCATGTGGGGCTCCATGTGGGCTCAGTCTCGTGACCCTGAGATAATGACCTGAGAGTTGGACACTTGACCCCCTGAGCCCCCCAGGTGCCCCTAATGTTTATCATTTTAATTGGTTTACTTTCATAGATGTTTCAAGCAATTGTTTATTATTTGAGATGAATATAATTAAAATTCTCAGGAATACAGTTTGCATTTTTATATTGTACACACATACACACACAGACACACACACACACACAATCCTAGCATCTGAGAAAACACTATATTGTACATAAGATGCCCTAAATGTTGATGTTTATAAAGGAAACATGAGGACTTCATTTTCCTTATAGGCTGAGAGAGTAAAGACTTTCAAGTATTTATTTTTTATCTTTTAGGGAAAATGATCTCCTCAAGCTCCAGTACTCACTAGATTTTTAATACTGTGAAATACTATGAATTTTAACCTCAAGAACAAATACTAATTATCCAGATCCAGATGTTAGAAATAATTATTAAAACCTTTAGTCATTTTCCTTTTCCCATTTACTGATATGTGGACCATGCAAATCATAATTCAGGCATAGCCCTTAAACTCTTGAAGTCTTGTCTTGCTTGAGTTGCCACATTTTGGAAACTAGGAAATTTGGTGAAACAATGTGATACTACTTACCTGTCTGTCTATCTATCCATTCATCTGGTCAGTATTTTACCTATTGTCCATCTCTCACCCATTTACTCACAGTATGTATAATCCACATGTTACTCTTTCTTCTACTAAACATGTACTGTCTTCTTTTATATAGATACTGTGTCAGTTATACTTCTTTCGAATTTTTGTATAACATTCAATAGATTGAACTTTTAGAATAGAGGCATTTGGGATCAAATACTCATGGAATCACATCAAACCTGTTCATTCTTGGATAGTTGTAACTGAAAATTCTTTCTTGTTTTGAACTGAAATTTCTGATCTCATTTCATAACCCTACTGTTCCTTTCTCCTTTTCCTCTTCAACTCAGTCCTCTTCTCCAGGCTTTCACAGTCAGTTCTGGGGCTTTGTTTTAGATCCATATCTCTAAACAAGAAATGTTTGTATGTACAAATAGATGTATGTATCCCTCCCTGGTTACTTTCTTTTTCTGTGTTCTGATTATTAATCTTATTCTCCTCAAATTTTAGTTGCAAACAATTCTTAAGGATGTCACCTATGTTCATACCTATCTACCTGCAGAGTGAGGGTAACACATAAAATACATTTGAGATTATAAACCAGTGTGATTTCTCGTAAGTCTAATTCTTATTCCTTCTGCATGCTATTCTTAAAGATAAACCTTCTGAAAATGAGAGTTACTCAAATCAATATCTCAAAACCCTTCACTAACTCTATACTGTGTAAAGAATGAAGTGCAAATGCTGTATCAAGGCACTGAAGACCCTTTAATCCATCTTGCCAACCTTATCTACAACTATTCTTTCATCAGAAAGTTTGGCAAAATAAATGTGCTTATTACTCTCTGATAGGTGGTTTATTGTAGAAAGGTAAGGCTGTCTAATTCTTGCTCTGCCACCATCTCACTGTATAGTTTGGTAAATTAAACTCCCTGTGCCTCACTAGAAAAGGACTGGTCATAGTATTTACTTCATAGTGTTATTAGGAGGAATAAAAGTGTTCATACATATGAAATCACAGAAAATTGTGTGCGACACTTGGGAAGAATTCAATATCTCTCAGCAAAGAAAGAGCAGATATGCCTCATTGCATTTATTTTCATATACTATTCTTTTTCCTATAAAATCATGACTTTTTTTGTCTTTAAGCCCTCCCTTCAGATCTAATCTCCATCCTTCAATGATGTGTCCCCTCCTCCAATTGTGTTTCTTTTCTGTGTCATTGATGCAGTGCTTAGTTAGGGTGACCACTGGGACTCTGTTGATAGGAAAATGAGTACTGTTGGTAATTACGCTGGGACAACTGGCATAAATTGGGACTGACCTGGGCAAGGGACATGTGGTTACCCTGTGAATAGTGGAGCCTTAAGTTACAAATCTGTTATCAAATCAAAGCAAACTTTATATGCAAATTGTTATGGCAGATCTCCCATTGTCTTAATTGTCAGGAAATGAGGTTCATCAAAATGACCCTCAGCTGTTTCTGGCCATTCCCAGAGTACTGCTTCTCATCTGTTCAGCTACAAACATCTCAGTCTCTTCTCTCCAGTCCTCTTCATTTGATCCTCATGCTGCTTCTGCCTTCCTGACCACTGATTCTTATGAGACAGCCACTCTACCTGGTACTCCTTGCATTGCCCAGCTCCTCTGGCTCCCCACCTTCCCCTCCTTACCTCCATGCACATCCTTCTCTAGGTTGTGGAGAGAGGATCTGCTCTCACTTGTATCATTCCTTCCCAAATGCATGCACCAAACCTTTCTTAATGACTCATGACACAACTGACACCAATGATGATTCTTGCTTAGGCTTCACTGATGCATCATGGTTGAAGAAGAGGCACTTAAGTCAGAGAATTCCTAATAACCACTGCCTAAACCTGTGCGCACACCAATGGGCACTTGGAGGCTCATTCTTTGCCTTGCTTGCAACCTATCTCCTCTGACCAGGGATAGCTCAAACCCCACCATTTGAAACATTTCAGTCCTCTTCATATATCAAATGCTCCTGCCCATAAAGAGACAAATTTCCTCTAGTTTCTCACCACTCACTCTCTGGGAATGTAGTCCTCTTGTTGAATGTCTTTGAGGATGATTGATAATAGGAAAACTCCTCCTGTCTGGAGAAAACTCCACTCCAATCCTCAAGGATGTGGTCTGGTTCTATGCTCTTATTATGGTAATCATGATAGCATGACATTGGTATATTTCCCTAAAACTGGGATCTTTAGCATTATTCATCATCACCTGTTACATGGTATTTGCTACTTTGCTATTTGTGTTTTTATAAATCCATTCTATATCCTTAACTAGATTGTGTGTTTCTTGAGAGCAGGTATTTCCTTTGCCTAGCAAAGTTCCTGACCCACACGGTGTTCATTGAACTGTGTTTGATGAGCATGAGAGGAAGAGGCAATACAAAATATTGCTAACTTATGAAATAGCCACTCCTTCCTCATGTGTTGTTTCCTCCATCTGGATAGTAGTTCATGCGTAGAACAACTTCCTATGAATCTCTGGGTTCTCTCGGCAGAGCTATGAGAACTGGTCTGCTCAACCCATTCTCCTTCTGGCCCAGCTGCTTACATAGCTTTCCTTCTGGGATAAGTCATCTTATATTCTTAGCATCAAGCACAGGCCACTCAAACCTTGGTGAAAGGAGGGTTTGTTTATGAAGTGAAATCTGCCAGAGGCATGGGTCACAATATCACCAGTACTAACACCGGGGTCATGGTGATTTGGGTTAAGAAGTTTCCTCGCCAGCATTATCTTTTTCTGAACAGATCTGTCCATAGACCTTCAGTAGCCTGCTCTAGCAACTATTCAATTGTTTAATACAGAAGTATTTCTCTCAAGTATAAATTTTCCTCTTTTCAACTCTAATAGTTTTCACATAATAATATGTCTTTGTCAACCAACATTTTCTGTGTGTGCTCCATTGGATATCAAACATGACACAAAACAAGGAGAGGTCTTACTCTTCTATCAATGCAATGTTGTTTTCTATCGTTCATGCCGACCTGGTGTCAGCAGCTATTTTACCAGACACCATCATCAGTACTTACAGTTAACCACAGAGATTTATTCGCAGAGTTTGACCTTTGTTCTGTATACTGAGGACAAAGAAGAAGAAGAAAAACGTGATACTTTACCTGGACAGAAAATGATGGAAGAGTCCGTAAAGGTAGCACTAAGGGAAAAATTCTACCATTTATTATAATTTAGTTTTAAAATGCTTTTTAAAAATTACATACTCATTTCAGCTAAATATATTGGAATTTTCCAAACAATGGCAGATGTGTTATTTTCATTATTTCATTCACTGCTGTATAATTTTAATGCTTTGCATTTTGGCTGGGCATTATATCTTCTACCTGGTTTGTGAAACAAGTAATGAAATCACAACTTAGTGTTTGGTGGTAGGTTAATGATAGTAATTATCTTATATGTTATGCACTGTGCAGTTAAACCCTAGGAAATTACACTGGCAAAATACGAAATTCAGTCTGAGAAGCATTTAACTTAGTTTCTGTCGGGGACCATTGAAGGGGACAAATAAGTACTACCTCTCTTCTCCCAGGAACAAGGCAGGTGGAAGTCCAGATACTATCTTTATTCTACATAAAGGTAATATTTCAGAATGTGGCCTCTATTTGCACATGTATGTGTTTCTTAATACATAGTTCTGAATTTAGGCCAATTTTTTTTACCAAGTCATAACTGTCTGCATTCAAGTAGCTCCCTGTACTCACACCACAGGGCAAAGGGCAAGAACTGTGGCTGGAGCTGGGTGGACTGCCCACTCACTGTAGGCAGGGCCTTGCTAAGAGGACAGAAAGTGTAGAGGAAAGGGCTTTTAGATCTAATTTCTCCTTCCAGACTCACCAGTCATATAAATCATGTAGGGGATCATGAATGAGGGGGTAGAGAGAGGCCAGGGGTGTTTTATTAATGGGATTCCCTCTGCCTCAAAGGAAACAATAGGAGCAGGCAGTGAGTATCTGTCATTATTAAAATTTCCAAGGTTTTTGCACTCTTAATCCATTGGGTTTAACTATTAAATCTTTAGTCAACCAAAGTTACAGTCATTTCCAGTGGGAAAGGGGGCAGCAGTCTCTCAGGATGACCCTTCCCCCACTTCTTAGAGGCTGCCCTGCAAATACTAGTCACTGCTTTATTGAGTACCTACTGGGAACCACTCACTGGTAGGCAGTGCAGATTTTGTACTCTAAAGGCTCTAAATTAAGTCATAACAATAACCAATTAAATTAAATTAAATTAAATTAAATTAAATTAAATTAACAAGGCCACTCTGCACTCAAGACTGAAGTTCACTTATATGTGACTTTATATCCCAAAGGTATCCAACCACATATCCCAAAGGGCCTATCAGAGGTTCTGCAAAGAGAGCAAATGACAAGTCATAAAACACAATACCCTTCTTACCAACAAATTCCCAGAAAGAAATTAAAGTTGTAAGCTTAATTCCCCTTTCCAGTTGTATCTGTCAAGTTCTAGCAGGGAGTGGATGGCACACTGAAACTGGGTGCTTGAGAAGAGTTTTTAATTTATTTTTACAAAGTCCCTTTACATCAGAAACCAGGGATGTACTCTACAGTGACTAACATAATATAATAAAAAAAATTAAAAAAAAAAAGGACTGTTCATACCAGAGCACACAGGGTGTAGGGGAACTGACCAGGATGGACAGTATTCTGGGGTTACCAAGATGGCGTACCTGTCACTACCCTAGGCCTGAGGAGGCACAAGGAGGGGAAGATCCTCAGTCTGCAAAAAGTAGTTATATGGAGAGGGCTACTTTAAATAGAGGGAAGCAGCCAACTTGTAGTGACCCAGCAGGGAAGGAGCCAACAGAATAAAAACCTGACCTAATTTCCTCCTGTCTCACGGGTGTTTTCCACTGGTGGAATCCAGTGGGGACCGCAGGGTAAGGAGCCAGTGCAGCCATTGCAGCATACAGCTTAGACAGTGATCTGGAGGAGCAGGAAGAAGATAACCTAGCTCATAAATTCAAGTTTAAGAAGCAGCGGGAAGGAAATAAAGTCCAAAATCAAATTCTCTTGTCCTTGTGTTGTAAAATGCCAAAGAAATTTAAGTCCAAAATCCATTCTTTTAAACTTAATATTCTGCTTAGTCTCAGCTAGAGTAATTTCTCAGTGCTTGGTAAACGGGTTTCTTTTAAAAGCTGCAGGCTGGGGGCGCCTGGCTGGCTCAGTTGGAAGAATATGCAACTCTTGATCTCGGGGTCAGGAGTTTGAGCCCCCCGTGGGGTGTAGTGATCACTTAAATAAATAAAAAAATTTAAAAATAATTTTAAAAATAATAAAAGCTGCAGGCAGGGCTGTCTCATCCTAGAATGGGTGTAGATCCTTCAAGGCCTCAGGAGTTTTATTAGCTTAATGTCAAGTATTTTGTGAGCTACACTTTTAAAGAGATGAAATGATAAATAGGACACATCAGACTATCACAGCTCTAGGCACACACGCAGCAGTTTTCAAAATGAGCCAATTCTCTGTCCCTAGAATAGTTCCACAAGGTGAAATAATGTTCCCAGAATCAGAACCCAGGACTCAGTCTAACCAAATATTGTTTGCTAAAGACCGCAGTATAGGCTCAATAATATCTGAGTGAAGGAGTTCAGACAGAGAAAATATGCTTGATTTAGCTTTGCTCTCATGCCAGTCTATGCCAGTTGGTTCAGAATTCATAAATGCAAGAGGGAGAAATCAGGTTAATTGTTCCATTAGCACATATGACGAAGAATCCACAACTGGGTGCTGCTTCCTCCACATAGGGGCATCTGCGACACTGCTGTTGTTTTTCAAAGTTTAGAAATTTTAAATGGTGGAAGCTGCCGACAAAAAAATCTTATTTGAGGAGATCCTCTTTCCCATCCCATATTCAAAACCTTTGTACTTCTTTTTTGTACGATTTATCTGTGCCCGATGTTGATAACCTAAACCTAGAACCTTCCTAGTGTAGTGTAGTGTAGTGTAGCATATAGGTAAAGGTCAGGTGGAGCATTTGCTACTTTCAGAATAATAGCAGCAAGGGTCATTGTGTCTTCTGTCTGATAGGCTGTGTATAAAAAGACTGCTTCTGTGGTTTAATTTTGCCTCAGCCACACCCCTTAGGAAGTTGCACCTGTGTGGTTCAAGGTCAAGCAGCAGTAGCTCACATCCCGAGCCTGCCCGAGGTAGCTATAGATCAGTTCTTTGGTGAAACCCACAACCTCACATTCCTTTGGTGGCACTACCCCCAAAGAAAGGGCCTGTGGTTACCACCTAGTGAAAAAATACAATGGGGCTTAAGGCTTAAAGTCTGTCAAGTCAGGGCAGAAAAAAACTAATGGCATAATTGTAAACTTGAAGAGAGCCTGTTATAAGCTACATGGTCAGAGTAAAAAAAAATTGAAGCCATGTATTAGCGACCCCAAAGCCTCAGTCACTTTTGGTTTATGTCAGTCCCCAAATTTTAATTCTCTTCTATGTTACAAAGACTCTGGCCCCAAGTACCAGATATTTCCTCCCTCAAATATAAATGCAGTCCTCCTTACCCACCACAGCATAAATCTTGTGTCCTGACCTGGAGCAGTAAAGAGTGTAATCCTTTGAGGGCAGTTTGGCTCCCAAGAGAGAGGAGAGAGAAAGGAGCCAGGCGACACATGCTCGGTTTCTCATTCTATGGCATCCGTGAAAATGTACTGCTTACATCCTCTGCAGTAAGGAGCATAATTGACTAATTGCCCTAATTTCTGCCCTTTCTGGAGCCAATCCTATAATTGCTGTAAAGCCACCTGCAGGCTGCTTCCAGCCAGTAACTGAACACAGCATGGGGACCGGTGCCAGCCCATTCCTGCAGACTCCTTTAATGGGTAGCCTTAGCTGAAGGTCTCCAGTTGGCCTTGCCAAACCTTTCTTGGAATGGCATTGTAGTCTGAGACTCTTCTTATCAGTTCCCTTTAGCAGATGTCTGATCTGTATCTCTGTGAAGACTCCCTTCCTTCTTCCCTGACTCCCTTCTTATCCTTCACAAGCATTTTCCCCAATATATCTCTTGCATGTCTAACCCCATTTTGCATCTGCTTCTCAGAAGACTTGAACTAAGACACCTTCCGAACTCATCGAATTGTTAGAAAATTCTACACCTCTCCCCTAGGACTGACTGCGGGGGAGGAGAGACAAGAGTGTGAAGCTAGTAAATATCCCTCCACATGGACTATGTCAGGATTGGGATAAAACTACACTCTCAATGGTTTTATTACGAGAAGTTAGGGAAATTAGAGTATATCCAATCTTCTGTCTATTTCAAATATGTCCGCATTGAAATATGTTTTAATGGAGTTGCCAGGAGCAGAATATTGAGCAGGCCCTTGGTATGACCTCGTATAGCTTTTCTTTGTGGTGAGAAAACATAGTTGATTGATTTAACTGGTTGAATAAAAAATAAATCAATTATTCAGTTTTTTAATTTCAGATTTCAAGTAATTGCTGTTGCATCTTACAAATGCTGTGACCTCCTGATTCTTTCTTTTTAGTGCATTCCCTTTGGTTAAAATTGTCAGCATCCATTCAGTTGTCCAGCCTAGAAATTTTGATCGATCTCTTTCCTTCATGGTCCATAGTTAATCAGTCATCAAGTGCTTCAGAATGTATTATTCATGGAATTTAAGAAAACAGAGGAGCATAGGGGAAGGGAGGGAAAAATGAAACAAGATGAAATCAGAGAGGGAGACAAACCATAAGAGACTCTTAATCATAGGAAACAAACTGAGGGTTGCTGATGGGGAGGGTGGTGGGGGAATGTGGTAATTGGGTCATGGACATTAAGCAGGGCACGGGATGTAATGAGCACTGTGTGTTATATGACTGGTGAATCACTGAGCTCTACCTCTGAAACTAGTAATACACTATATGTTAATTAATTGAATTTAAATAAAAAAAATAACGAAGAATATACTATTCAAAGATATCCACAATCTATTCCCTCCTTAGCATTCTTTCTATTACAGCTCTTGTCATCAAATTTGACCCATTTAAATAGCCTTGTTACAATATTTTGACTTTAGCTTCTTCATTATTCCAATCGATTATTTTTCTAATCTATAAACCAAATTATGTTACTCTTCTGCTTAGAAATTACTTTCCATTACTTACAAGGTGAAGTTAAAACTCATTATCATGAAGTAAAAGTCCTTCATAATCTGACTTCAACTTGTCTTTTGAGAATCATACCAGTAAAACTCCCTTTCTTTATGTCTTCTGTTTTAGTCACAGAAAATCATTGAGCGTTCCTTATACTTGCTGGTTGTTTCACTTGTCTGTGTAATTGTGAATGTTTTTCTTTAGGATTTGTGTTTTATTTCTTCTTTCCACTTTCCTTCATCTGATAACTGCTCCATGTTCTTTAAATCCTGGCCCCAAATCACCTCCTCTAAAAGTACCTCTAAGATTTTCCAGATGGAGTTAATCATTTCTTATATTTGCTTCTAAAACATAGGAAGCACTTTCCAATTATGTTTTAATTTTTTCTCTGTGTGCCTTTGTTCCTTTTGATTATAAACTCCCAATAAAGGTAGGCAATTCTGGTTGTCATATAATAAATATTACCGAATTTAAGTGAAAATTTCAGATTACCATAGAAAAAGACTTTAGGAATAACCACCAATAAGATGTATTTCTCCTTTAATATACATTTCTATTCAACAAATAGGAAATAAATTCTAAACAGTACATAATATAAAGTAACAGAACCTTGGTATAACCTGATTTTCAATATCATGACATTTCTAAGATTTTGGTCTTCATCAGAAGGGCTCTAAATATGCAGAATTACTTAAATTGTGTTATTGTACTCAAGTGTCTCTTATATCATTAGGTCCAAAGGAAAATTTTAGCTTAGGGTATAGTGAAGTCGTAAGTCCAAAACTGATTGAATATTTTATATGCATTATTTCTTCTTGTTTTCTCTTCTTTGTTTTACTGCCAACTCTCAATCAGCAGCAAAATTAACCAATATAAGCAAAAAGAACCTAAATGCAGTTGAGTGTCCTTGTCAATTTTGAACTAAATTGCTAGAACAGATACTAAAAATATATATGTAGCTGATAAACCATAAACGTATATAAGCAATATTTTTAAAAAAGATTTTATTTATTTGAGAGAGAAAGCATGAACGAGGGCCAGGGAGCAGAGGGAGAGGGAGAAGCAGACTCCTCACTGAGCAGGGAGCCCAATGCAGGGCTTGTTCCCATGACCCTGAGATCACGCCCGGAGCCGAAGGCAGATGCCCAGCTGACTGAGCCACCGAGGCGCTCCCATATGTAAGTGACATTAGGGAAATGTTCATAGTGAGTATAGATTCGTTTTAGCAATTTCTTAGCTATTCTTACTGAAAAAGGGGACAACACATATGACCTCTCTGGGTTTCAGTTTCCTCAGTTGTAAAATAAATGGTTGGACTAGGCTCATTCATTTATTAGGAATGCTTGTGTACCAGATACCAGTGTTGGAAATACAAAGATGAACAAGGAGGGTAGGGCTCTTGTCTTTTAGCAACTTAAACATAGGTGAATTAAAATTTTTTTCCCTCTACAGTTTCATAAACATGACATGATGATATAAATTAAATGAGATTGATAATGAGGCAGTATCCATATTTGTTCTTTTCTTTTCCTGAAGCACGTTATTGATGTTTTATGATAAAAAAAATTCTCATTAGAAGACAAGTTTTAATGGTTGAATTGCAATAAACATATTGCCACTATTTTGTGTAGTTATTGGCTCCTGACTTTAAAACAACAGAAGATTGGTCAATGTATTGACCACACATAGACTAGGGTTTAGTCAGACATACACACTTTAATTCCCAGAGTCCCTTATAGAGATTTCACTTTGTACACTGACTCTTACTCAATTCTAGATTGACATTATTGTCTATGGCCTTGTATATGACTTCGTAATGGCGACAGGGCATTTTTCTATTCCTTTAAGTGCTGTAGAAGGGACAACTGAATCAAAATTATGCGTTATTTGGCCCACTTTTAAAATGGACAATGGATGATGAATAACAAGTTCAAAGAAATAAGCAAATATTCACTGTCTTAATAAATCTGTCCCATGGAAGTTTCGGGGATTGACCAGAATGACATAAAGACACTCAGGGGAAGATAATGATTTTGAATTCATATTATAAGTGATTTTTATTTTTAATTATTTAAGTATATATTTGTTAATATCATGAGAGATGTTTTCACTGTCAGACTGTGAGTGATCATATCCAAAGAACTGGTCTTTAGAATCAGAAAACCTGCCACTATACTTAAAAATATATGATCTCAACACATTGCAACCATATTATATTTCTACTAAGGGAGAAGTGTATGATAAGCAAGTCAATGATAAAGCAGGTGCCTTTTAGCTCACTTTTTCATTTGAAGATTAGAAAATTGTAATATTCCTTAGTATAACAGGAATATTTCCATGGTATTAAACTGATATGGATTTTTCCCCCCCAGTAACTTTATGGCTTTCAGATGAAAAGCCATGCCTGGTGGTTCAGATTATACTATTTATTCTTTAGTGTAGGCAAGATATCTCTTCTTTTATTGAGGCTGGGAATTGAGGCTTAATGTCTGCTGGAAAGGAGGAAGCTATTAATGGAGGAGAAGTCCTTACTAGGGAGAAAGCAGAAGGCCCTTCTTTTCTGAACATGTGGGAAAATGAGAAGAGGGAAGGAGATAAGGTAATGAGGTCAGATTTCTATGCCATCATTTTCCTCACCTAGGGAATAGAACCTAGTGTATGCAGTAGAAGCATCCACATCATAGGGTCTAGTGGAAGCAAGCTAAGAGACTATAAAACACAGAGAATCTTATATTTGACCTTATCCAATATGGCAAAGACGAAAACACAAGTATGATGAAGGGAGTTGGCTAATAGATGGCATGAGGCAGCATTCTTGGCTCCAATGGTACGTACAGAGTACGAAGGGATTAAGAAAATTCCTATGTCATGGTGAGAGGATCTGGAGGGACGGATAGTGTCAGTGGACCATTAGAGGCTCAAAGTCAAAACAAAGACAGAGTATAAAGGACAGAGTCACAGATCTAAGATCACAAACTTTCATAGTAGATGCCATCATGATGCTTCAGTAGGCTCATCACACAATAGTAGGCATCCATTCAGGAATTAGATCAGAACAGTCACTTAACAACAGAAACTAAAAGGGATCCAGAGGATACTGCAGACATGCAGTATCATCTTCTGCCAGAACACTGTGAGCCCCTAATATTCCCAGACACTGTATAAGGGTGGAGCCAAGAGAATATTCCAGTTACCACTGCTACATAACAAACTATTCAGACACTTACTGGTGTAAAGCAACCATGTTATTATGCTCATGGATTTTATAATCAGAAATTTGGACAAGGGATAGTGAGGATGCTTTTTCTCAAACATGATGTGTAAAGCCTTATCTAAGAACACTCACTGATTGAAAGTAACTTGATTGCTGGGGCTACAATCATTGGGAGGTGTCTTCATTCACATGTCTGGTGGCCAATGTTGGCTGTTGGTTAAGATCTCATCTGAGGCTGTCAGCCAGAACACCTCCACCTGGCCTTTACATGTGGCCTTGTTGTCAAAACATGGAAGTCTTAGGGTAGTTGGACTCCTTACATGGCAGCTCTGGGTTCCAAAAGCA
The DNA here is from genome assembly GCF_002007445.2 of Ailuropoda melanoleuca. Classification (NCBI taxonomy): domain Eukaryota; kingdom Metazoa; phylum Chordata; class Mammalia; order Carnivora; family Ursidae; genus Ailuropoda; species Ailuropoda melanoleuca. The sequence goes on from NC_048226.1 coordinate 52,659,216, forward strand.
AGTGTCCTAGTAGTCACGATAGAAGATTTATCACTTTTTATGACCTAGCTTTGAAAGTCATGTGTGACACTTTTGCCATACTCTATTGTTTGGAGCAATCACAAATTCATCTAGATTTGAGGGGGATTTTACTTTACTTTTCCCCTGTTTTAAAAAAATGGAAGTATATTTGACACACAGTGTTACATTAGTTTCAGTTGTGCAACATAGTGACAGGCCAACTCTATGCATTATGCTGTGCTCACCACAAGTGTAGCTATCATCTGTCACCATACGCTGTTACAGTACTATTGACTCTATTTACTATGCAGTACCTTTCATCTCTGTGACTTGCTCATTCCATAACTGGAAGTCTGTATCTCCTATTTCTCTTTACCCATTTTCCCCATCCCTCCATGCCTGTCCCCTATGGCAACCAACAGTTTGTTCTTTGTATTTATGGGTCTCTTTCTCCTTTTGTTTGTTTGTTCATTTGTTTTCTCTTTAGATTCCATATGTAAGTGAAATCACGTGGTATTTGTCTTTCTTTGACTTATTTCACTTGGTGTAATACCCTTTGGGTCTATTCATGTTGTTGCAAATGGCAAGATCTTGTTATTTTATGGCTGAGTAATATTCATATATCTATGTATCTGTATCTATCTGTCTATCTATATCACATCTTCTTTATCCATTCATCTATGGATGGACATTTGGGTTGTTTCCAGATCTTGGCTATTGTAAATAATGCTGCAATAAACATAGGGCTACATATATCTTTTTGAATTCGTGTTTTTGTTTTCTTTGGACAAATATCCAGTATTGGAATTACTGGATTGTATGGTATTTCTATTTTTAATTCTTGAAGAACCTTCATACTATTTTTCATAGTGGCTGTACCAGTTTACATTCCCGCCCACAGTGCATAAGGGTTCCTTTTTCTCCACATCCTTGCCAACACTTGTTATTTCTTGTCTTTTTCATTCTAGTTGTTCTGAAAGGTGTAAGGTGATATCTCATTGTGGCTTTGATTTACACTTCACTGATGATTAGTGATGTTGAGCACAAAGATGGGGAATTTTAAATGGCGTAAGTAACCTTAGTGCCTATATGTCATTTATTCACTTAATGCTTGCTATTTTAATTTTAATATTAATGAATATTTATTCCTATAATCTTGAAGTAAATATATTTAAATAGCTTGTGTCCTGTGTGTTTCAGTTATTGTTACAATTTCTAGGGGAGGGCAGAAATTTACAGAAGGTTATCTCGAAATGCAACTACAATTCCTTACTGTATTTATTATATATATACTATCACTTATTATGTTCCATGATGATGTAGTTGAAAGGGCTTTAGATAGAAGACTAGGATTTGGTCAAAATTTTGCTATTAAATAAGAAGGTATTTCTCTTCTCAGGGTCTTAGTGTCCTCATGTTAAACAATGAAAAGATGTGTTAGATAAAACAATTTCTAAATTTCCTTCTAGTGTTATGAGTTTATTGGTCTCTCTTATTTTAAGGAGGTAATGAAGAATAATAAAGAATTTATAGTTTAATTTTGCACAAAATGATTCTCATGTATATTTACTTTCTACTTGGTCACACACTGACATTTATGAAGGAATTGTATTTGGCGTATTCTTTTTCTGTATAACTTTATATAGGTTTTGTAGAATCCCGATAAAATAACTGAAGTATGTTTTTATTATAAAGGTGAAAAAAATCCTGTGCAATAGCACAGCACTTCAAATAAATTTAGAAATACCATAAACGAATAAATGTGAAATTAAATTATCTTTGAACTTCAGGCATATGAGCCAAATTTAATTTTATTGTATCATACAAATACTTCATTTCTACTCATGTGGAAGAATAGAAAAACTAGTGGAAGTAGTAGAATACTTTGGAAAAAAATAGTCAATTTAAGAACAAATAACTAAGAAAGATTATTGATAGGTATGAAAAAGAAAAAAAAACCTTACCTCCTTTTGGTAATTATTATGAAAGGTAATATATTTGTTTTAGGAAAAGGTATCTAGATCCTTCACCTTTTTTTCATTGAGTATTTTATCTTAAATTGTGACTTAAATATTTTGTGAAATTTGATAACACTTGAGATTTTACTTAATATTAAATTACATAAACTGTTAGCTGAGCATAGTTGAAGCATATTATTTTGGAAGCCACTAAAACATAATAATTGTTTTTGTAGGGTGAAGACTAGAAATGGATTTGTAATTTTTTTCTTTTGCATAACAGAATTTCATTAGAGGTGGTTTATATACATTTTTGACCAGAATTTTTTTCCCAAAAAAACATCATATGTAAAACTGTAATTTTTGATAGATTTAAAAATTAATTTGAATGTGTTGGTGAGCCCTGAACCCAATTTCTTTGTCCATTAAGTTCTCTTCTTTTTTTTCACCTAACAAGGCTCCTTATACACCCCAGAACCCTGGGCATTAGAAGAGCAGTTTGAAAATCAATACCTTATTATAAAGTAATTCTGTATTGGTATATAAATGGCAACACTAACTTTTTACAGCATGACCGATTTTAACATAGATAACATTATTCATTGAAATTTCTAATTATATCTATATGCAATCCAAATGATTGTTTCCTAACTAATAGATAGTAAATTCTATGTCTGAAGGAAAGTAGCATATGAAAGAAAGTTTAGTTTAAAATGGTATTCCATTTGCATCGGAATCCGGGGATGTACTGTATGGTGACTAACATAATATAATAATAAAATAAAATAAAATAAAATAAAATAAAATAAAATGGTGTTCCAAATTTCCTACAAATAATTAAATGAAGTAGGGAGCTTATATGTGAGAAATCAGTGGTTATCCTTAAACAAATGAAATAATGTATTGCTCTCAGTTGTTCGAACTGGTACATTAAAAGCCTGGCTAGATTCATGTTTGTGAAAAGCACAGCACTACTGATTTATCAAAATAGTAGGAGACATACTTTCTTTTGGGTTACTTTTATTGAATCTTCTCACTTTGAAAGATTTAAAATGATTGGAGTGTCAGATCTGAATGTTTCTCTGGATGTTAATGAGCTGTTCAGATTTACTCAGTTGAGGTTAGCAGTAGCTAGAAATCTCTTCAGCACATTTTATGGCATTTATATAATGTGTTTGTCTTTGTAGAATGTTTGCCACTGAGCATCTTCCTGAGAAGCAGTCGATAAATTTTTGACTGACAGGAGACCGAGCCACGAGGCTAACAGATGTCTTTGTTGGCAGTCTCAATATAGCAAGAGCAGACTTACTTGTCATTGTTTACATGCTTTCATACCTTCCTCAGTTTTCTGGCACCCTTAGTCATAAACACTGTAGCATCTCCTCTGAACATGTAACCTTAGATTCATCTTACCTTTTTCTCATCTCATATTCCAGTAGTCAGCAAAGCAAGAAAAGTTATCATGTCCCTAAGCCCAAGAAACCATAACCATAATTCTCAACCCAAATTTCCATGCCCTTGAGTCAGAACTGGATTATCCTTGTGGGAAGCTGAGCAAAGGCCTGTTGGTTCTCAGATTAGCTTGTGTTTTTCTAGAAAGGGAGAAGCACACCACCAACTAACTATAACAATAATCTTATCCTTGGTAATGATATCACACTGGACATCACCAATCCTTGAAAACTTTCAGAGTGGTTTGGTGTTATAGAAATTATCCAAACCGCTGGGAAGTTCTCATTTAGACACTTCTATTTGTCAGCCAATGGTGTAATCACATTGTGCTAGGAAATGCTAGAGAGAAACCAACCATGTTCTTTCACTGTAATGACTTTATAAATAGCTTGAGAGGCAGTATTATATTGTGGTTAAGAACAGACTCTTGAGTCAGACTGCCTGGATTCATATTCCTCTTTTGTCACTTACTAAACTGTGTAGCCTTGGGCAAGACACTTTACTTTTCTGTCCTTCAATTTCTGTATGTCTTAAGATTATGAAAACCACTGCCTCATGTAGTTGTGAGAATTAAATAAATTAATGTGGTTAAAATGCTTTTTGCTTGCACATACTTAGTAAACACTCTTAGTATTTGCTAGTATCATTAGTTAGTTGGGAGGGCACTCATTTGTCTCTTCTTGTGTCATTTCTCCATGCTGCATACATTTTGGGCTCATTGAGCTGAACTCCAAAAAGAATTCCAAAAATGCCCTTCTCAGTATTTGCACGAATTCATATGGTCTTGTGTGTGTATTCGTGTGTTGCATTTGAAAGAGAAGGAGCTGAGAATGAAGCCAATGATGTCGTTTTCAGTCAGGCCCATGGACTGGGTTTGAATGGCCATGTTTAAAGATGGACAGAACTGGTGCTCAAAAAGAGATCTGGGAGATGCCAGGAAAGAGGTGACGGTCAGAGGCTGAGAGAACTCTCAAGTGAGACTTTGTGAAGAGCAAATAGTTACTTTGAAGTGTTGCAAAATAGCTTTTGAAGGCTGACTTTATTGATTTACCATCACTTACTCCACTTCACTCTAGACTAGTTGCCTAGTTCAAGTAAATCAATACCCTTTTAACACTGGGCACTTAAACAAACAAACAAAAGAAACCTATTTAGTAGGTGCAGGCCCCAAATAGGAAAATTTAAGATCCAGTAGTTTGCCAGGCCCCCCTGCTTGCTCCACAGCTGATCCCCAACAACAGGCTATTTTACGCCTGGCCATAGATTAGTTGGGATAGCTCCAATGTGGATGGCTTCCCCTGGGCCATGGTTGAGTGGTCTGAATTCCCATCTCCCCAGTCCTGGGAGAGTTAGAGAAGGTTCCATTCTGATGGATGGGTAATACCAACTACAGCAACCCAGTTGGTGAGTGGAGCTCAGACCTTTGGAGCTTTTCCCCCTACTCATTCCCAAGAACTTCTCTCAGGACAGAATCAGATCTCACTGGTTCCTGCCTCCCAAGCCTGTCACAATAAGTTTATGTCTCATTGGCTTATTTATTTCTAGTTCCCAGGCAGAGAAGAGGGGCCTCAACTACTTTAACAAATCAGAATACAGTAGATGCTCATTATTCATAGCAGTGATGTAGGTATTCTTGGGAACACTGAATTAGCAAATACTGAATCATTGCCCTGGATTGGGTGCCTGGGAGCCTCTGGTCACAACATTTTCATCAACCAGCCAGTATATAACCTTGTTTTATTTGTGTTTCTGTTTTTTTTTTAAATTCTTATTTAGTATATATTGTTGATTCATTAACATTGAACTAACACCCAACAACACTATAACTCCTGCCAGAAGGAAGCTTATCTAACACACGTATTTTGTCCATAAGACATTGCATAGCTTTCTTCTTGTGCTCAGGAACAGTGGACACTAATACTTCAGCTCCGTGCTTGGGGCATTTTCAACAGTCAGAATACCACCGAAAAGCACAAAAATGTGGAAGAGGGCACTAAATATACTGAGAAGAACCCTTGTTTAGAAGGACACTTGTTTATACTATGAGAAATAAAACAAGAAGACAGTGTTGCCTTGTTTGACTGCAACTGGGAATGTACATGGGTGACAAATTTTTTACCACTCTGTGCATGTCCGTGTTTGTGAATTTCCATGAAAGCACCATGGGTATTGATTTTGGGGTTAAAAATAAGTTTTAGTGAGTAGGCAAATTCATAAATATGGAATTCACAAATACTGAGGATCAACTGTACTCTCCAGGCTGGGTCATATTGACTGGTACCAAGGTATTTTTGATTCGTGAAATTTTTTGATTCAAAACATGCCTACCATCTGAATCTTGAGTGTTAGGATGGCTTAGTGTCCTCCTTTTCCCAAGGCAGAAAAACTATCTGCAGTAATTTCCCTACACAGACCAAACCCTGCCTCATTTGGAAAACAATTAAATCCCAGTTCCTAAATTGTCTCCTCAAAAACTTTAACAAATCTTGTCTTATAGCATGATGTAAAATTAGGAAAGAGGCTTTTCCCTTTTAACCTGCAGTGCTCTGGCCTCGTTGCCTCTTCAGGCACCAGCCTTTGCTCAGATCTCAGGAGTCATGAGAGGTGGTAGTGGAGCTGGTCTGGGAGGTTTCTCAGGGTGCCTCGCAAGCAGGAACTGTGGAGGCATAAGGAAATTGAGCAGATGTGTGGGATGACTGCTTTCTGCGCAATTGTGAGAACTCTTTGGAATGTCCCAAAATAACTGGGGACATTTTGGAGGTACCATTTTTTGGTAATTAGGCTTGTGGAGAGTTATGCCATGATAATTTAAACTTCAAAAGGAAATGTGACCTTATTTTGTAGGCCTGTAAATTTATGATCACTTGCATTACAAAATTCTGATTAAAATTCCATGGAGGGGTGCCTTGGAGGCTCAGTTGGTCAAGCTTCTGAATCTTGACCTCAGCTCAGTCTTGATCTCAGGGTTGTGAGTTCAAGCCCTGCATTGGGCTCCATGCTGGGTACGGAGCCTACTTAAAAAAAGTACCATGGAAATCCACGTAGTAGAACACCCATCATTTACTGAATACCTATTTTATGCCATACACTAAAAGATATTTTACAGGTTTCTTTTATGTAAAAATGGATTTTCTACTTCCATTTTGTAAATGAGAAACCATAGGTTAGATCAATTAATAAATATGCTTAAGCTAGAAGGTTAGAAATCTAGAATTTAAAGTTAGACCTATTTTGCTTCAAATTCCACTCTCTTTCTGGTTTACTACATTTCCTCAAACATTTACATCAAAGGGTGACCAAGTAGACGTTTAGGGTGCAAAGAATTTTTAGAAATTTGGTAAGACAAGAAAGAAGGATAAATGTACAGGGATAATCTTCTGCAATTCTCTCTATCCCAAGGAATATATTTTTTCTAGTGCCACATGGCAGTCATTAATATACATCAACCTTTAACAATAGTACACATAGGAGATTGATGTCACAAAAATGATAATATTGATCTTTGGAGAAAACTGGAGCACCTTTTAATAAAGACTGACATTTTAAAAAACGAGTTCCGTCTTATAAATTTACTGAATTTATTTGGTGCCTCATTGAGCTTTAGAAAAATAATTTAAATTTTAATTAATCCAATATATGTACAAGGCTTAAAAATTAAAAGGTTGTGACAAAATGTACCAGTTTTCTACCCCACTTCTCTCTGCCGTAGGTCCTGTCCCTGAGAGGGGAACTGTATGCCCTTTTTTTTTTTTTAAGATTTTATTTATTCATTTGACAGAGAGAGACAGCCAGCAAGAGAGGGAACACAAGCAGGGGGAGTGGGAGAGGAAGAAGCAGGCACCCAGCGGAAGAGCCTGATGTGGGGCTCGATCCCAGAACTCCAGGATCACGCCCTGAGCTGAAGGCAGATGCCTAACAACTGAGCCACCCAGGCGCCCCTGTATGTCCTTCTTTATATCAATCTTTAACTTCCTTCACATATCTAAAGAAGCTGCTTTAACCCTAGCTTTTAATTTACTGATTTTAGATACATACTGACTTTTGTCACTGTAGTTATGAATTTACCTTACTTATATAAGTCTTCCTATTTCCACTGCCTCTCAATATAGTTTTATCACTCTTTTTGGTTTTCACTATATCAATATTTATAATATTTTGATGCTGAACTATGTATGTCTTGTACCATGATTATGTTTCATGTCCTTTACAATGATTTGTTGACGTCTTTATTTGCTGTCTCTACTCTTCTGTCCTCTTTGTTCCTGTGGAATTGTATCTTTTCATTCATTACTGTCAATTTTGAGGGGTTTTGGAATAGATATAAAATCATGTTGAAGTGGAATTTTGATGTTATTACCCCTATATAACAACTATTGGATTGGAAGTGTGACTTACAGACCTTTACAGGTGGATGTGACTAAAAATTGGAGCTTTTCTCCATCCTTATGAAATGATGGACAGAACATATTGCTTCTCTCTTTGCAACAGTCCACGAGGCACCAGTGTACTTTCCTAGACTCTGCAATTTGGCATTTTTGTGGGATCTCATGACCCATTTAAAAATAAATCTTTTTTCCTAATCACTTTAATTTGTTTTTTTATAAAAAACCAATGTATTACTGACCATGCTGTCTATAATAGGAGAATCCAGCCCATTTCCATTTTGCGTAAAATCTGCTGTACTACTTTTTTTCCATCTTAAGATGACTATTTCTGGGGCGCCTGGGTGGCTCAGTCATTAAGCGTCTGTCTTCGGCTCAGGGCGTGATCCCAGAGTCCTGGGATCGAGCCCCACATCTGGCTCCCTGCTCCGCTGGGAGCCTGCTTCTTCCTCTCCCACTCCCCCTGCTTGTGTTCCCTCTCTCGCTGCCCGTCTCTCTCTCTGTCAAATAAATAAATAAAATCTTAAAAAAAAGATGACTATTTCTTTAATTATATTGTTTCCTTTTTCTCTTTATTTTTGCATACTTGTTGAATTTACATTTACTTCCCTCTTTTCCTCTTGTTAATTTAGGAATTCTGCTGTGTGTTTCCATTCCATGTTTCTAATAAGACGTATGTTTTTACTATTGTATGAAAACAGGATACTAATGATATTCTCCCCCATGCTTTATTTCACCACTGCTTTCTCTCCAATACAATGGTATATTTAAAGTTCTTTTACTTTTCTCTCCCTATAATACCTCCATTTTGCTGAAAAAGTTTATGACTTTTAAGGCAGCTATTATGTTTTCTTTAAAAATATTATTTATTTATTTAAAGCGTTTTTAAAATTTATTTGAGAGAGAGAGAGAGCCTGAGCAGGGGAAGAGGCAGAATGAGAGAGAAAGGGAGAAACAGACTCTCTGCTGAGCAGGGACCCCGATGTGGGGCTCGATCCCAGGACCCTGGGATCATGACCTGAGCTGAAGGCAGACTTTTAACCCACTGAGTCACCCAGGTGCCTTTCCCTTATTTATATTACATATTGTCTATATCCGTTTAGATTTAATGATAATGCTCTTTCCCTCCTCCTAATATTTCTCCATCTGCATTGAGCCATTTGCCTAGTTTCTCAAACATTTTCTTCAGATGTGGCATGTTGGTTATGTATTGTCTGAATCCTTGACTATCTGACATACTTTTCTTTTGCCCTGGCAGGTAATTGATATCTTGGCTAGCTTTAGGATTCTTGGTTTGCTGTTCTAACTTATCAATTGTTTGTAGATATTCTATTGTTTTCTAGCTTCCAGAGTTGTGGAGGAGGAGTCTGGTATTTGTCTCATTCTTTTGCCTTCTGAAGTAACTTGTTCTTACCACATGAGAACTTATAAAATTTTCTCTTTACCCTTGTTTATCATTTTCCTGTGGTTGCTGTAACAAATTACCCCAAACTGTGTGACTTAAACAATAGAAATTTATTCTGCACAGTTCTGGAGGCCAGAAGCCTGAGATAAGGATCACTGGGCTGAAGTCAGGGTGTCAGCATTCCCACACTCCCTCTGCAGGCTCTAGGGGCGATTCCTTTCCTTGCCTCTTCAAGTTTCTAAATATGCTGCAAACATTTGCTCTAAATGTTTAGAGGATCTTCAGAATAGATGAACAATAGAAAGCATTAAGAATACATCTTGTTTTCCAGCTTCTGGTGGCTGCCAGCATTTCTTATCTGTGTCTATATCAGACTCTGTCCACTTCTGTCTATGCATAATGTATTATCTGTCTCTCTCTTATGATGGCATTTAGGGACTACTCAAATAATCCAGGGGGATCTCACCATCTCAAGATCCTTAACTTAATAACATCTGCAGACTTTACCATATAAAGCAACATTCATGGGTTCCAGAGATTATCTACCTGATGTCCTTACTAAACCTTGAATTTCCAGATCATTGCCAGGTACGCCTTGGCTGTATCTTTTAAGGTCTCCTTGAATCTTGGTAAGGACCTTAAATTGGTAGGTTTCTTATTTATTTATTTATTTATAAAAATATTTTATTTATTATATTTTGGAGAGAGGGAGAGAGTGAGTGGGGGGGGGAGCAGAGGGAGAGGAAGAGAATCCCAGGCAGACTCCATGCTGCATGTGAAGCCCGACCCAGGGTTTCATCCCACATCCCTGAGATCATGACCTAAGCCAATACCAAGAGTCGGATGCTTCAACCACAGAGCCACATAGGTGCCTCTCAAATCTTCCTTAAGATGACATAAATGTTCCTTTGTGATTTATATAATTTTTACTTTGTTGCTTTTTACTTCTGAAATATGATTTATTATTAGATATTCTAAATCATCATTTATTTTTCTTTTCCCTCATGATTACACTGTCTTCATATTTTTTCTCTCTTTTTAGGTATTTCATCCTCTAGATCTTCAAAGACACTAATTTGGTTCTCCTTAACTTCAATTAACCTATTTAACTTTGAATTAAAAATATTTTCCAGAAATACTTTTCTTAATATAGTGAAATCACAGATGATTTAATTATTATTTTGTGTTGCTGTTTGTCTGATCTAGTAGTTTTAATGTACCACTTGTTTTCTTTTTCCTTTTTATATTACCATTTATATGATTATATATGTGTGTATGTATACATATGTATGTATGTTTTGTTTTTCCCTTGCCTTAATTGTACTGTTGTTTTATTTTTTATTTGTTTTTTATTTATTTTTTATTTATTTTTTATTTCCCACTGTGGCTTAGGTTAAGCTGCTGGGGTATCTTAGAGATGCCAGACTCTAATCGGGAAGTACTTTCTGCTGCCAGGGGCTTGTTGGTTCACATTTACTGTTTGTTTGTTTGTTTGTTTTAGAGACAGGGCAGGAGGGGCAGAGGGAGAGGAGAGAGAATCTTAAGCAGGCTCCATGCTTGGGGCAGAGACGACATGGGGCTCAATTCATGACCCCAAGATTATGACCTGAGCCTAAATCAAGAGTTGGACGCCCAACTGACTGAGCCGCCCAGGTGCCTCCAGATTTACTAATTTTTTTGTTGTATACTGGACGTTCTAACATGTTTTTGAAAGTCTGACTTTTAAAATTTTTCCTTTAAGAACTATTGGTTTTTGAGCTGGCAGACAGATAATTTGCTAGTGGATCATCTTTATGCTTCAGAGCCTGTTTTTAAGTTTTACCAAATTTTTTAAGGGTCTAGAGTACATCTTAAGATGCTAATAAAATAGCCCTACTCCAATGATATGACCCTTCTACGAGGTGTCAGCTGAGTTCCTGAGTTCAGTAAGGTCTCTCCATTTTGGCTAGTCAGAACTTCTATATTTTAAACAGTTTGCAACCACCAGGATATCCATTTTATTTTACAATTCCTAGAAGTAGTTCTCTACTGGAGCATTTTGAGTCTTACCGTGTGCATGCACAGCTTTAGAATTTAGCCAAAGTGTTGAGATGATCCCTATGTAGATTTGTGAGATCTTTTTCAGTGCAGCTTCCTTGTCTACAGTATCCAGTTCCACAAACTACAGCCCCTTCAGCGGCTCCAGATTTTATTATCTACCTCCTCAGCTCAGTGAGGCTGCTGTGCTCTGCTTGGCTTTATTCCCCTACATTATAGTCTAGAAATTTTCCCAGGCAGAAATTTACGGCTATTATGGCACTTGCCTTATGTGTTTCCTCCTTTTCAGGAATCAAAATTAAATGCTGCCTTTTGACCAAGGTCTGAAAATATTGTTTTATGTATTTTGTCCAGTTTTACAGTCATTTACTATAAGAAGAGTAGTGTGGTATCAGCTAATTTATTATATTTGAAATAAGGAATTATTCCACTGTGTACATGATAGCCTCACTTGAAAATTTCAAAGACTTTTTAAATGAAATGTCCAAAGAAATTTCTGGTTTTCTTTCCCTAAATCTTGTCCAGTTATACAAGTAGAAATGCAGAAGTTGTCTTTTATACCTCCCTCTTTCTCACCTCCCACGTCCAGTGAATCATCAAGATCCCTGAGTATCTCTTGAATTTATGCTTCCTTCCATCTCGACTACTTACCTGGTATGCTGAAATAGCCTGTCAACTAATTTATTTAACTCTTGCCTCCTTCTCCCCCAATCTGTCTTCTCATTGTAGACCTATTGATTTTGTGTAAAAGCAAACCTGATTATGTTTGTTTCCTCCCCACCTCCTGGTAGGAATCCTTCAGTGGATTCTGTATGATGTGAGTAAAACTGTTTAACCTGACTTTTTAGTCTCTGTGATCTTTTCCTTACCTACCATTCCAGTTTGGTGAGGATCTCATTTACCTTATTCTTTTCACTTTATTCCATGAGATTTTGTTCATGCTGTTTTCTTTCTAGGGATGATCTTCCTTTATTCACTTAGTTAACCATTTCTCATGCTTTAGGCATCAGTCCAATTCTTTCTTCTTTGGGGTAATTCCTTGATTTCATTGACTAGGTTAAATTCTTCAATTAATATGCTCTAGTAATTAATGTACATCAGCTGAATTTTCACATTTTTATGATTTCTTTTGATTTAATGTCTTTATCTTTTACTAGAATAAATGTCATGAAAGCTGTTTTGTTCATAATTTTATTGCCCATACTTAGAAATAGCGGTGAATAAAATAGCAAAAAGAGGTGAAATAAAGGTAATTAATTAATATTGGTTGGTTGAATAAGTAAATCTGCTCAGAATGAATAATACATACATATCCGTAAATACAACAATGCTCGTAAATGTTATCACTATGAGAATTGTAGGCATAATTTCCGTTAGGAATGTAAGATTCATATCTCTATCAGTGATGGAACTATCACAATACCAATTTCCAAATCGAATGAAAAACCCCTTTTCTGTGAATTCTGCTTGTATCAAATTGTAAATGAATGCTTAACATTTTCTTGCTGTTTCTAGAATCTGAATACTAAAGTCCCAAAGGTATGTGTAAAAAGTATTTCTAAAATCATGCACATAAATGTATATTTATATTTCTATGCATATTTCTAAAATATACACATAAAATGAATAACAGCCAAAATTCTATTCAAACATTTTTATATTGTAATTCTATGATACTTACTTAACTTATGCTAATGTACCAGGTATTGTTCTTAGTGCTTTACAAGTATTAACTTATTTATCAGAACATTATGAGATAGATATTATTATCATATGCATTTTATAGATGAAGAAACAGAGGTACATATGTACGAAATAATTGTCTAATGTTCAACAATGGAATCAGGGTTTATTTCAGGCTCTTTGGCTTTGGAGAGTTTAGTATTTCCTCAGATTCTCTTTGCGTGGCTTCTAACACCTAGCTAGTTACCTGAAAGCCATAATAACTTGAGGGTAAAGGTTTGCCCCTCGGTACAACAGTTTTTTGTTTTTTTTTAATTTTAATGCCTATTCCACACTGGGGATTAAAAATCTGTATTTTCTTTTTCATCTCAGCAAAGAAGCAGGTGAGAAAAGAGTATTTATGTGAAGTTAGGTATAGGTACCCTGTGAATACTCTCTATGAGGTATTTCTTTCACCTCATACTTTCTCCAAAGTAAAATAGTGTTAATTCTGAAATATTTGTGGGAAGTTGTAAAATGGCCAGAATTTATTAGTGACTTATTAGACTGAATGAGAGAAGCCAGAAAATTAGTTATATATACTCAATTTGGTAAATGATCTGTCATAGAATTCGATTTAACAGATCCTTTTAAGAAGAGTGTAGATTTTTATAGGTTTGGCATGGTGTCAAAACTTATGAAATATTTGGAGGTCTCAATTCATCAGTGGCCTCAAAATAGATTCTCTTTAATGAAAGTTAAAAGTTAAAAGGCAAAATTGAAATACAGCCTGCTTTAATGTTTCACAAAATTGCCAGATTGCCAGATGATACTTAATTGGAAGCTCAGAAAATAATGATGAGCAACCTAATCAGGAAAAATCTATTTGGTCTAAATCTCTAGAGAAGGAGGTTGCACAGACAGTAAACAAGAAACTGGAGACATTTAAAAATGAGTCTGACAATGAAAACCAAAACCAAACCACCTCCTCCTCACAAAAAGAGGCAGAAAAACAACAACAAAGAAAACAGCCGTTTAACTTAATATAACACTGTGTTATTTTTGAGAAAGTTAGACTTCTTCCAGTCAAGAAGTTGTGAAAAATGAAAAGTAGTTCTGAGTGCTTCTATATAATAGGGTTTGTGTATATTTTGCAGTAGCTGCTAAAAGTCTTTAGTCAATGTCCATGGCACATTTGCTCTATTTAAGAATTAGAGCTTGGTATGATTCAGTAATCACACTAGTGGGTTTTTACCCAAAAAGTACAAAAACACTAATTCAAAGGGATACATGCACTCCTGTGTTTATTGCAGCATTACGTACAATAGTCAAATTATAGGAACAGCCCAAGTGTTCATTGATAGATGAATGGATAAAGAAGAAGTTGTATGTATATATACAAAGGAATATTATTCAGCCATAAAAATGAAATTTTGCCATTTGCAACAAAATGGATGGAGTTAGAGAGTATAACGCTAAGTGAAATAGGTCAGTCAGAAAAAGACAAATACTATATGATTTCACTCATATGTGGAATTTAAGAAACAAAACAAATGAGCAAAGGAAAAAAGAGAGAGAGAAACCAAGAAACAGACTCTGAACTATAGAGAATAAACTGATGGTTACCAGAGGGGAGGTAGGTGGGGGATGGGTGAAATAGGCAATGGCACTACAATGGGTCCAATTTTTAAAAAAGATTTTATTTATTTGAGAGAGAGAGTGAATCTGAAACAGACTTCGTCCTGAGTGCAGAGCCCCATGCAGGACTCAATCCCACAACTACGAGATCATGACCTGAGCTGAAACCAAGAGTCAGATGCTCAACTGACTAAGCCATGCAGGCACCCTGGGTCCAGTTTTGTCAGAACTTGAGGGAGAAAAATATGTGTGGCCAGGGAACTAAAAGTCTTATTCTGTAAATTCAGAATTGCATTGCTTTTCTTAAAATAGCCATCTTAACCCCTGGGTTCTTTTATTAGAGGTGCAGAAGAAATTCCAGGGGGTTCTTTAGAGATGTACTGTCCAATAGTAGTGGCTATTTAAACTCAAATTTAAAGTAATTCAAATCAGAAATGTAATTCCTCAGTTGCATTAGCCACATTTTAATTGCTCAGTAGCCATTTGTGGCTAGTGGTTACCATGTTGGACAGAACAGACACAGATATTGAACATTTCCATTATTCCAGTAAGTTATATTGCAGAGCAGTGTTTTTGAGTTTTATATTTGACCCTTTCTGTACTGTTGTCAGTCTCCATGGTCGTATTCAATCTGTCTGAAGCCCATAGGTCCTATTAGTTTTCTATTTGGACATATTATGGTAGAAATACCTTTCACTATTCATTTCTTAAGACTCAGTTTCCTAATTTGTGGAGAGCAAGATGTAATTTACAGTGTTTTTTTTTTTGAGAATTAATGTTAAATAATATGAGAAAACCTTCTGACACATAGGTTTTCAATAAAAACTAATTTGCGTTCTCTATAATGTAATAATTATTTTCCATGACAGTAGATCATAATTCTTAGAAAATCAGGAAAAAATTATAGGAAAAAAATATATATACTCTGAATTTAGAGAAAGCTTGTTCAGACCTCTATATTACTTTTCTCTTGTATTCTTTGTCTTTTTATTCTTTTCTTGTCCTGCCATAGCACTTCTTAGGAAATGTACTCAAGTCCCTGATCACTGTGCCCTTCTCAGGCCCTGGCTTCTGTACTTGTCTATTTACCATCAAAATTGTGCAAGGGAGTAACAAGCAATGTCTAAGTGGCTTACCTGTGTGCCAAACATATTTCTCCCAGCCTCCTTTATATAATAGTGGCTTTACTTCTTCCTAATGATCAGGTTCAATTACCTCTGTCCAGCCTGGTGGCTTCTCTTCTTGCCTGATGATTCTTTGTCATATAAAACCCAAGTGCCAGGCTGGAGTTGTAGCTTAAAGTTCAGTGGCACTTTTGCTGTTTCCCCTGGTAGAAGTATTTCTCCTTTGGGAGTCAGGTCGTCTCAACCCAAAGGGCCCCAAATTGTGAGGCAGGAAACAAAAACTCCCCAGGTGGTTCCCTGGGAGTGATACAAGTGAGACTATCTCTTCTTTCATCCCTAATTTCTCAGATTTATGAATTTACCTTTTGGGAACACAGTGTCATTGTACGTACATAGATGTGTGTATGTAAATGCATACGGTGTTCCAGAGAATAGTGTCTCATTCTTGTAAGATATTGTTCTCTGAGCTGGTGCTTTAGCTATACCGTCAGTGGGCTTTTCTTTGCTCTACCAGGCTGGCAGGTTTTGAGTGGTGCAGTATGTGAGAGGACCACTGAATCCCAAGTTCCTGTGCCTATGGCTGTATCTCTATTGTTCTGATGTGATTTTTTGTGAGATTCATGTCAATGGATCAAATATGCTTTAAGCTTTTGGATAATGGTGCAGGCCCAATGGGAAGGAGAGGGTAGCCTTAAATATGCCTTAATTTATATGCCTATAATATAAAGGCCTTAGCAGACCAATAAATACGTTGCTCCTCCAGGGTAGAAGATGTAATTTGACACCAAGTATCTCTTTGTTCTCCTTGAAATCCTCTGTCTTTCATTTTTAACCTTTAATTGCTATTTAAGCACCCTTAGCTGTTTATTGTCTTTTTTCTAAACCATCAGTTGTTTCCGGCAATAACCATCCAATTCCATTGTTATTATAATTATACTGTTTCTCTGATATCTCTCAAACTACTGATGAGTTCCATATACTAGTGCATCTCCTTCCACTGTTGGCCATCCCAGGTCATCACCAGTCACAGTTTTAATATTTATATTGCTACACCGCTGGTAACTGTTTATATTCCACCTATTCCTAGACATGTGTTCCTCATTGCCAGCCATCCAGCAGGTGATTCAATTCCAGAATTTACTATTTTAAGTGAGATTCCCTAGGAGGCCAACTCTGAGACAGAGACTAGTGTGAAGGAAGTTTTCTAGGGAGTCCTCTCGAATTAATAACCTGTGAATAGGGTTGCCAGATTTAGCAGGTAAAAATATACGATGCCTAATTAAATTTAAATTTCTGGTAAACAATGACTAATTCGGGACATAATTATCTGAAATTTCAAATTTCCCTGGGTGTCCTGTATTTTAGATGACAACTCTATCTGTGGAGAAGGTGAAGGACGCAGGAGTTGAAAGTCCAGAGAGAAGTTGGACTGCTTGCTATTTAGTAGCAACTAAGGCCTCAGCGGACCCTGTAGAGAAATGAAACTGGAATGGCTCTTCAGCTTGTCCTGAGGCTAGATTTCTGCACCCTGGCATTGACTAGTCATGGGGTGCAGGCTGTAGTTGGGAAAGAATCATGACCTTGGGGAAGGCAGCCCTCTTCAGCTGAGACTAACTTGCTGAGAGGGCTGTCAGCCTGCAGCACTCCTAGCAGCCAGGGGAATACAGTTCTGAAGGGAGTACCTGGGGGCATCTATTTTAATCATCATCATTATAATCAGCATCCTCATTTTTATCTCCTTTCATGTGAATGTGCTCTGGATGTTATGTGATAGCTCACACTGAGAATAAGGCCTTCAGTGACTGTTCCCTAGGCAGGGTCTTTGTCACTGCTAAAGGCTCTGAATGGAGGCCCTTACTCTCAATTTCTGACACCCTTACTCTCTGTTTCTGAACTGTGGCAGTCCATTCTCAGATCAAGGTCCTGCCACTGCTCGGAAAGCTGGGTAGGAACCCTTGCTAAGAATAAGTCTTCTTTGTCAGTTTGGTTGCTGATTCTGTGTTTTTTCCCTCTAATAACAATGGTGGTCAAGACGCTTGACCAACGTTGAGTAATCCTTCCGTGTTCTTGATTTCTTGGCCTCTCTGCTCTAGGACCTCAATCCATTTTGTTTTTCCCTGTCTCTTGTATTTTTAAGATCTTCAACTTTCAAGAATTCAAGTCTCGTATACTGAAGGTATACTGTCTTGACCCATATCTTTCTTTAGTTTGAATTTAGTCCTTTAGAAGAGTAATCTTCTTTCATCCTTTAGAAGAGTAATCTATACTTGTTATTTGTTTCCCTCACTTTCTCTACCTGCTGGCATTTGTCTTTCAACTATACTCACCTACTGAGTGAGTGAAAGGCTACTTGTTTCTTCTTAATTGCCTAAGCCAGTGGCCATTCTTTTAACTTTTATTTTGCTGGAACTCCTATTTGAAATCATATTTTAATCTCTCCTGAAATTCTTTACTTCTTTGACTTTTTTCCAAGTTATTTTTAATTTTTAATGTTTTAATTTTTATTGGAGATATAGTTGACCTACAATAGTAGTTTCAGGTGTATTACATAGTGACCTGACAATTATATGCATTATATAATGCTCACCACAATATGTGTAATTACATCTGTCACCATACAAAGTTATGACAATATTATTGATTATATTCCCTAAGTTGTAATTTTCATCCCTGTAACGTATTTATTGTATAACTGGTAGTTTGTACACTCTGATTCCCTTTATCTATTTTGTCCATCTCCCCAGGCCCCTCCCCTCTAGCAACCACCAGTTTGTTCTTTGTATTTATGTGTCTCTTTTTGTTTGCTTGACTTTTCAACTCTGCAAGTCTCCTGGTTCTCTTCATTTCCCAGGACTTCTCCATCTATTCCTTTGTCTCTTAAAGGGTAGGTTCTTTTATTTTATTCCAGTTGTCTTATGATTCTGTATCTTCTCTCTGAACAATATTATTTCCTCTATAGTTTCTTTTTTTTTTTAAGATTTTATTTATTTATTTGACAGTGATAGAGACAGCCAGTGAGAGAGGTAACACAAGCAAGGGGAGTGGGAGAGGAAGAAGCAGGCTCCCAGTGGAGGAGCCCGATGTGGGGCTCGATCCCAGAACTCCGGGATCACGCCCTGAGCAGAAGGAAGACGCTTAACTACTGAGCCACCCAGGCACCCCTCCTCTATAGTTTCAACTAATATTTATATGCTGTTTACTCTTGGTTTTATCTCTTCCAACTAAGGTCTTTCCCCTGAGTTTTAAATTTATATATTCAACTCTCCAAAGGTTATCTCCATTTGGATGTTCCAAAGATACATCAAAGGCAATATAAAGAAAACTAAAATCACCATGTACTAGGTCCCCTTCCCCGTGTATGTTTGTGGCACTCACACACTCAAATTTGAGTTCTTAGAGCTATCTTTGACTCCTTCCTCTTACTTTCTATATTCAGTAAACCATTTCATCTTGATAGTTTTACTTCTTAAGTGTTTCTGGAACTTCTCCCTTTCATTAATCTAATCTTTCTCATATTTTTCTTCCACAAAATTGCTAGAATGATCTATAAATCTAGCCATGTCAGTGTTCTGATTAAAATGTTTTATCAGCTCTCCTTCAACCATAATCTAAAGTCTAAGATAAAATTTTCATTCTGGACTGGACTTTCCTTCCTTCCTTAAAGAATTAGAAAACTGGACAAAATATGTGTTGGAACAAATTTTGGACATTGGTCAAAGAGTCGGCACAATACTGAAGGAAGGGAAACAAGATAAGCCTACTATCTTCCCAGCTTTCTGCCTTCAGGCACTTTCTGGACTACAATGTAGGAAGAGGTGTCTTGAACAGAGCATTATGGTGTCATTGAATTAAGCAGACAGAATTTGGTGTCTGGGAATCTTTAGGCCTCTAGAATTTGTGGAGCAGAATAACAAAGAGGTGGAAGCTGCATGGAAAGAGAATGTCGGAAATCCGTGTAGAAATCCCCTTGAGTTTGTTCCTAAATACTAAGCTATACAGATGTATGAAGAAACTCCCTGAGGCCAGGCAAAGAACAGCAAGGAAGCTATAAATATAGGGCTGAATTTGGGAAACTTCACATTTGAATTTTGATCAGCTAGAATGAAGAGTTATTCTTGAATGCTGGAGCCTTCAGGGAAACTTTGAAGGGGGTTGTGCCTCAGTGCAGCTAAATTGTTTGCAGCTAAATTGTTTGTCTTTCTCAGTGCAGCTAAATTATATTTGTTATGTTTGTTTGCTAAATTGTGCCTCAGTGCAGCTAAATTGTTTGGGTTTCTAGTCAAAAGAATTTGAAAAACTATTTTCTTATTTCTCTCGAGAGTGGTATAGTACCATTTAAATGCATCAGAGAGGTGTTAATTCATTGTATACAGTGTTGCCTTAGACACTAGAGTTTAATTCTCTTGTGGAATCGTCATTGAGAAAACTTAAACCCACTCTTTAAAGCTTAAATATGAGCTTCAAAGGATCAAGTAAGTTGCCAGACCAAAATCTAATCTCCAACAAATGTAGAATACATACAATATCCATCACCCAATCAAAAATTACTAAACTTATGAAGAAATTGCGCCCATAGGTAGAAGAAAATCAGTCAATAGAAACAAACAAAAATTGATGGGAATGATGAAATTAGCAAATGATATTAAATAAATGATAATATATTTCTTATGGATATTATAAATGCACTCAAGGATTTAAAAGAAAACATCATATGAGAAGGAAAATGGAAGTTATAAAATTAAGAAAGTAGAACTTTAAGAGATGAAAAATACAATATCTGAAAAAAAATTCCCTGAATGGGCTTCATAGAGAGTGAGACATTGCAGAAGAGATTAGTGAACTTGAATACATAGATATAGAAAGTATAGAGAATGAATCCCAAAGGGAAAAAAAAAAAGAAAAGTATAGAGTCTCAGTGAGTGACCTTTGGGTTAATATCAAGGAGTCTATGAAATGTGTAATTCCAGGAGAAGAAAAGAGTAGAACAAAAATTATTTAAAGTCCAGTGCATTCACACATCTCATCGTGCATTTGATGATCTGTCTTTTGACTGTCTTTCATATTTCAAATCTGAGCCAATTCCTGACACTTGGTTTTCTCTTCAGTTCTCTGAATGACTCATAGTTTATCAGACATAATATGTTGTTTCTTATCTCTGTGTCTTCATTCATTATGGTGTCTTTGCCTGGAATACTCTTAATGCTTACCCTTGAGCCATCTAAGCATACTTCTATTTAAAGTATCACCTCATGAGTCACCTCCAGGAAGCCTTTCTTAACTCACCCTTCACTTTCCTCCCAACTAGGGATAGTTGTACTCATCAGCACTCCCAAAATACCTCTGCATATCTCTACTCTTATATTAAACCATTGTATTACAGAGATCTGTTTTTAGTCTGTTCTACTGGAAGGAATAAGTCTAATTTATATTTCTATCTCTAGCACTTAGTAGAAGGATTGGCACAAGATTTGTTGAGGCATGAGTAAGTGATGACTTCATTGATCTGACTTTGGGTCTGCATTTGATACTTTCATAGAGATATCATTAATAATAATAAGAATCTAATTTCCCATAAATCTCCTTTAGTATGGCTTACTTCTTTATTTGAAAATCAAAATATATTATCTTATAGTTAATAAGTCTAATTTTAAAGTCTGAATGTAATATCTTGGTAACTTATTTGATATACATATATGCATATATTTTGTATTTATTCTTCACTTCTTAATAAAGCTTCAGTGAATAAGTCTAGGATTCCAGATGAGGAATTATGGAATTTATAATTCAGTGCCATCAAATTTTCATATGTCCAAAGAGCTTTTATGGGGCTTGTTAAAATGCACCTTGCTTCATTGCCAGAGATTCTGATTCAGAATAATCTGGATAACAGTTCAGCAATCTTCATTTAAAAAATAATCCCATGGGGCACCTGGGTGGCTCAGTCAGTTAAATGTCTGACTTTGGCTCAGCTCATGATCTTGTGGTCCTGGGATTGAGCTCTGCATGCGGTGGGGAGGTCACCGCTCAGTGGGGAGTCTGCTTGTCCTCTCCCTCTGCCCTTCCCCCACTCATGCTGTAGACTCTCTCAGATAAATAAATACAATCTTAATAAAAAATCACCCCAGGAGATTCTGTTGTACATGATAATGTCTGGAGAGGAATAAACATTTATGTTCCTTGCAAGAAGACATTGACTCTCTAAGGTGGCTAGAGAAATGTACCTTAACAGTAGATCTTACAGTTGTACTTTAACTAGATAAAGAAAAGGTAAAGCTTGAAAGAGTAACATATAGAAAAATCTCTTCTGAAATAAAGACCCCACATCAGCTACGTTAATTTTAAAGTTCCGAATTAACTTTACAATTGAGTGGTTAATAGGGATCTAGTGTGATGAACATTTTCATAGAGATAGGAAGAAAACAGTAAAGCAGGCAGAAGAATCCTTTTTATTATATTTTAATATCTGTTCTCTGAAGAGGAAAACATTTAAAAACTTTTATTTGATTGGGAACACTCGATTCCAGGAGGAACAAATTGCCACTGAAAACTCACAGATAAAAGGCTGTAGGGAAACTGCTGTAGTCTGTGCTCAGCAGTGACTGTAGTTAAGAGCAAGATTTCCCACCTGATTGCACCATTCTAAATATTGTATTAAGTCAGTTACTTAAGGGTATTTTAGGGAACAAGTTAATGGGCAGTCTGGTCATATATTACATGTAGCGATCACGTGTAATTTTGAAAACTTTTGAAAAACTGAGCCAACTTAGCGAATAAGAGAGTCAAGGAGTTGTTTTTACATATGAAGATGGCATGCCGTGAAATGTGCTATGGATGTAGGATATTGTATTTGGCCTGTGTAACTTGGGCAATGAATTTATTGATGGAATCTCAATGGAGATTTTGGATGGAATTTTGAATTCAGTTTATTCTTTTTGACTATGCTGGGTTTTTTTTACATCATAGTTTACATGGCATGTTCACAATGATTTTCTTAGAATCTATTTATCTATCCACTACCTACCCATCCACTTACCTATCTTTCTACCTATCCGTCACTCTAATATATAGATGTATTCACAACATTAGAAAACAGAATTCTCTGAGAAGATAGTATTTCAATTCCAAAGGGTCCTGAAAATTTCTATCCCAATGTAGACCCAGAGTTGTAGAATTCTGAGTCTGGAATTTCAGGTCACTTCTACTCTATATTCCCTACAAGGCTCTATAATTTCTTCCTCTGGACCAGACAGTGAGAGTCTCATCGGATATCTGGTTCAGAGGTCAACAGATAGGGACAATGTAACTGCAACTATAACGCTTAATGGATGTCAGGTTGAACACAGAAATGGGTATTAATGACCTATTAAAAGCAATATAATATTGAACTTCATGACCCCATCACCTTCATTTTCCTTGCAAATCTCTATATCAGTCTTTTTTTTTTTAGATTGGATTCATTAGGTTTTTTTTATATTTCTTCTCGTTTCCTTCCATAATACCTTATTCATGCATAGAAATAGATTTAAATTAAACTTTATTAAAATATACTCATTAAGAAAATAAAATACACTTATTAAATGTAAATCACTTTCAAACAAGCTCTTACGATATGTTCACTCTTACTCTGACTTTCCCATGTTTTGTTATCATTTATGACTAATTCCCATTATCAGTCTTGAGTTTTGGGAGATATTTCCAGAAGAGATTAAGGCACCTTTCAATTCCATTTAGTACTGGTCCAACAGATTGTTAATCTCCCTTTTTCTTATTTCTCTTTATAGGACCTGCAATTACCCTTTTTTCATTGATACCTGTCTTTTAGCTCAGCTCTAGTAAAATCTGTCTGCCACTCTAAATTTTATGTGTGGAATCATTGTCTTGAGCTGTGTAACAGACTGCTTAAGCATATCGGCTTTTGGAATCAGATTGTCGGGCTTTAAATCGCTATCCTACCACTTACTAGCTATGGGCAAGTTAAGTATCCTTTCTAAGTCTCAGTTTCCTCATCCACAAAATAAGGATTGTAATAGCACATAGTGTACAGGGTTCTTTAAGGCTTAAATGAGATGGTATAGGTGAAGTATCTGACACATAATAACCACTCAGTACATGTCATACATTGTTGATATTATTATTGCCTGTGCTTTTCAAGCTTTCTGGGATTTCTGCTTTCCGTTTCTTGTGTTGAAACTGTGCTGTACTAACAGTGGTTTAGGAGAAGTAAAGCTATCTATTTGGGTCATTATGCGCTACTACTCCGCCTTTTACATAACACTGCTGCCAAACGTAATGATCTCTTCTTGCTGTCTCCTTCTAGTAATTTTAAGAATGCCTGGCTCCTTAAATCTTTGAAAAAAACCTGCCCATAGAGATTTCCTGTTTCATTTCCCAGTTATAGCATAAGCAATATAAACTACTTGGTCCTATAATCCTGCCGTCACTAACGTAACAGAATCTACTTGAATCATAAGTGTCAATAAATGCATTTTGGAGTAAAAAGATTCTTTGGACCACACTACCATAAGATACTGAGCGGCCCCTAGGTGGAGGTGAGAAGAGTAGATTCTTCCTGAAATGAAGTTATGGATACAAAGTACAGATAGAAAATGTCCTTATTTTTCAAGGTTGTGGTCAGAAAGAGAATACTCTTAGGAAACAAATGGAAGTCAGTGTGCACTTACGAGCACCTGGTGATTCAAGGGAATCATAATCTACCTAGAGGAGGGTTGAAGCTGAGAAGACTGCAAGACAGTTGGTGTTTTCAAGATTGAAGCTTATTGAGTAATTGTGAGCTTTTAAATTACATCTTCCTTGCAAAGTTTGAGGTCTGAGGTTTCTAAAACTATGTGAAGATAGCCTGGGCTTTTGGGTGGCATAGGGTGAGACTGCATCCTAAGACATTCTCTTTGAAGGAGAAATATTCTTTATTATCTTAAGTGGTGACAACCAAACTTTAATGGAAGCATTGGGGATAGCTCTGAAATTCTGTTGGAGACTATTCTGCCAACATTTTGCAGTATTTATATTTCTTATTATTGGAATATAGTTAAACATTTTTATGCTTTTAAGAATTTTATTGAAGTACTTGATTTATTGGTGGCCTGGATCTTTTCAATAGAGACTTACTACATAAATGCTCAGCAGTATTTTGATTCTTTACATTTCTTTTAGCTTATACAAGAGCATTGCCTGTGGAATTTTTAGAAGTAAAAGTATTCTTGTATCAGTTTTTGCTTTATTGCTAATGATATTACATATAGAATAATTTACATGAATTACAGCCATTGCCTACGTCTTTAAGAAATTTATTCTTGGCTTTTATGCTTTTTTGCTCATGTCAATGGCAATATATTCAGGGTATTCATTCGTTAGTCAGGGTTACATGTTATTGTCTCTGAAATATTCTTTCTCCTTGTTCTATATTTTATTTAAAATTATTTTGTTTTTTATCCAAACACAAAGGGCATGCTAAGAATTCAAATACAGAAGGGCTTATAATGGAAAACTTCATCTTTTACACTCACTGTCAGAAGCGATCGTTTTCAGCTATTAGTGTTAGATCTTTTGTTGGCTAATCCCATACATCTAAATGATAACCTGTTTCTTGAACTATCAGCTTTGGAAATGTCAACTCTATTGCTTCTATTATGAAAGATAGGTATACTATTCAGTACCTTTCTGCCTTCTCAATAATTGATATTAGTATTATTAATATGCTTTTATTAGTTCTTTTTGTAACTTGAAGCATTATTTGTAAACATATTTATAATTTTATAATTTTATCAAATTCAGACAGTAACTCTTGATTTTGCATTAATGTAAGTCATGGTTTGCCATTTCCTTTCAAATTTTGCCATCTATTATTTTACATTATTAATACTGATAATATTTACATTTGGGTTTGCAAACATAATTGGGTCTTTCATTGTTAATCTATGCATTTATTTGATAGAAATATCCTATGCTTTATCTATATCTATACCAACATAAATATTTCATGCATTATCTATATTTAAAAAAATATCTCAGGATTTTATAGATTTAATCTAAATACATTTTATTATTTCAATATTTTTAACTTCAGAACCAAGTGTTGTGCTAGTATTCCCTTCCTAAAGATCTACTATTAAGGCTTCACTGTTAGTAGAAGAAAACAATAGAATTAAGGAGAAATGGATGATCTTTTCTAACTCTTCATCAATTGCTGAAAATCATGCCACATTGTAGTTTGTTACATATGGGAACCCTGAGTTTCTAATAAAATACATTATCTTGTTGTTTCTCATGGCGTTCTTTATGAGGAATCCTTCTTGGAGCCCACTGACTTCCCCTTCTAACTTGGACCAGTTATTTTCTCTGCTTGTTGCCCAGCTGCCATCTTGGCATTTTATTCTGTTCGAACTCTGTGAGAGCTTTCTGTTTTCTCATATCCTAAGCCTTCTTTCTTATTTTCCATTCTTGTTTAAGTGTACATATTCAGACTCACTAGAAAGAATAGTGAATTAATGTTTTGAGACTTGAATATCTGGAAGTATCTTTGGTTTGGACTCCCATTTGATTTATAACCTGCCACGTATTGAAGTGAGGGCATATTATAATTTCCTGTAGGAATTCGAAACATTGCTCATTGTCACTTAGCATCTTATTGAAGATAAGAAACCTTATCTTCAGATGAGGTCAGATGATTTTTTGGTATGATGCTTTAGAGATTTTAATTTAATTAATTACATTTTCATATCATTTGGTAATTTTATTTTATAGTTTTTCTGTTATGTCCATTTAATTTACATAAATTTTGGAGGTATAGATGTATCTTTTACAAATATTTAGAAATAATTTGGTTAAAAATTATTTGGGGGGCGCCTGGGTGGCACAGCGGTTAAGCGTCTGCCTTCGGCTCAGGGCATGATCCCGGTGTTATGGGATCGAGCCCCACATCAGGCTCCTCCGCTATGAGCCTGCTTCTTCCTCTCCCACTCCCCCTGCTTGTGTTCCCTCTCTCGCTGGCTGTCTCTATCTCTGTCAAATAAATAAATAAAATCTTTAAAAAAAATTATTTGGAAGGCGCTGAATTAGTTCCTATGGAAAATATTAAGTTGTGTAAAATATGGTTCCTATCCCAGAGATCATGGAGATTTTTGTGATTATGGTTATTTTATATTATATTTATAATACTTAAAATTTACTTGTAATTTCTTTCACAATTTTTAGTATGTAAATTATCCTATTTTTAGTATATTTTTTAATTTAAAGGAAAAAATCAAATCTTTTCAAAATGTACAATTTTAATATTTGGAATGTAAGGGATGATAAGAAAACAGAGGATAATATTTAGATACAGTGTTTTACAAGGTAAGACATATCTATATCACTAAAGCAACATGTTCTATATCATTTAAAAGGGGTATGCATTGGAGCCAAGTCGACAATGGGTTCAAATAATAACTCTTTTCTTTATTGTCTCTGCAAACCTTGAAAAGTTAGCTATTATTTCTAAGCTCCAGTTTCCTCATCCACTAAGCAGAACAAATTATCCCTACCCATGGAATTACAATATTTATAAGGCCTGGTTTATGTGGCACCAATGTAATACAAATACTTTGTATACTTTCTCTTTATATACACTTTTTTTTAACAGTATATATTTTCCTCCTCAGTAGATACTATTAAGCAGTTAGAGTTGTTGGCATTTATTTAGTCAAATTATTTCCTTATTGTCTTTTTAATGTCTGTAAGATATGTCCTGACAACCCTTTGTTTGATGCTTATATTGGTATTTTGAACTCTTTTCTTTTTCTTTTTCTCTCTTTCTGAATCAGTATAGCCAGGGATTTATCAATTTTGTTGATCTCTTCAAAGAAACAGTTTTCGGCTTTTTACATTTTCTAAATCATCAGTTCTCTGTTTTTTATTTTATTTTTCAATTATTTATTTTTTTAAGATTTACTCATTTATTTGAGAGAGCGAGCACACACGTGCAAGTGGGGGGAAGGGGCAGAGGGAGAAAGAATCCTCAAGTGGACTCTCCACTGAATGTGGAGCCCAAGGCAGGGCTTGATTCCAGGACCCTGAGAACACGACCTGAGCCCAGACTGAGTCTGCCACTTAACGGACTGAGCCACCCAGGTGCCCCCCACCCCTTTTAAAAAATTTCTGCTCTTATTTTTATTATTTTCTTCCTTCTATTTACTCTTAGTTTTCTTTTGGTAGCTTCTTCAGGTGGAAGGTTAAGCCATTGGATTAAAACACGTTTTGTTTTCTAGTATTAGCAATTAAAAATATCCATTTCCCTGTATGCATGGTTTTATTTGTATCCCATGTATTTTATGTGTTGTATTTTCATTGTCGAGTCATAGACAGATTATACTTTGTCTTGGATTCTGTCTTATCTGGTATTAATATAACATAACTCACCTTTTTATGCTCACTGTTAGGCTGACATTATGTTTCCCATCTATTTACTTTCAACCTATCCTTTATTTCTGAAGTGCATCTCTGCATGAGCCAGCATATAGTTGGGGTTTGCTTTTATTTATTTATTTTTTAAGGTTTTATTTGAATTCCAGTTAGTTAACATACAGACTAATATTAGTTTCAGGAGTAGAATTTAGTGATTCATCACCTCCGTACAACACCCCATGCTCATCACTAGTGCCCTCCTTAATTCCCACCACCTATGCACCCATCCCTCCCCTCTGGTAACCATCAGTGTGTTCTCTATAGTTAAGAGTCTGTTTCATGGTTTGCCTTTCTCTTGTTTTCCCTATGCTCATTTGTTTTGTTTCTTAAATCCAATTTGACAATTTAATTCTGTTATTGGCATGTGTAGTCCATTAACATTTCATATAATTATTGATATTGTTGGATTTATTCTGTCAATTTGTTATTTGTTTTCTCCTTGCCACCTCTGCTCCTGGGTTCCTCTATTCCTCCTTTCCTGCCATCTTTTGACTAATGGAATATTTTTTTACATTTCAATTTTAATTTAGTTATTGGCATTTTAGCCATACCTTTCTGCATTACTTTTTAAGTGCTTGCTCTGGGAGTTACAATACATATTCTTAACTTCACACCATACTTAAAATTAATGTTTTACTACTTCACATAAAATGTAAGAGTAAGGTGGAACCTCAAAAAGAAAAATACGCCTTTAAGAATCTTAAGAGCATGCCATGCAAATTATTGGCTTTAAAGAATAAGACTTTTAAGGATATGGTTCCACAATAGCCTCACAGGCAGCTCAAGGTAGGGAAGGAATTATTTGGCTAGATTTGTGGATGTGGTTTTAGTCTAACAGAGTCAACCACACAGTGTTTTAAAGATAAGTGTGCAATTGGAAACATGAACAACCTGGACCAAAAGGGATGCAGTTAGTTAAAAATAAAATAAACAAAGTAAAAAGAGGCCTTCTAGCCTCTAAATATATTGGGTAGAAAGTATGCTGAGATACCTGCTATCTGCTTCACAATTTTGCTTAGGTTAATCCTGGATAGAGCAATGGTAGGTATGATTAAGATTAATTCTGGGAATGTCTCATATTTCACTTGACGAACTGTACAGTGTTAAGGCACATTGTAAATCCTAATACTTTTACAATTTAAAGTAGACCACACAGAATAAGACATTGATTAATTCATTTGTGGAGACAGCTATTTTAGTTTCCTTAATAAGTGTTTCTACTAGATCTTTACTAGCAACATCTATAAATAAATAATGATGGACATACTAGCTGTGATTATGCGCATCATAGCTTACATTTTAGAAGTTTCAGAAATGTCTATTAACATTTACTAATTTTGGTTGTTTAGAATCCTACTTTTTAGAGCCTACTAATGAGACACTTAATGACCAACAAAGCTGTCGTATATCTTCTTATGAAGATTAGAAATACCCATTAATTCACTAAAATTAAAAAAGGGAATAATAGTTACATATGGAATACTAATTATAAAACAGATTCTTTATTTCAGTGAAAATGTTCACAGCCTCTTTGGCATACATCTGAAACATTTACTAAAGCCACCTTTTTTCTCTTGGTGGTGACAACCAAACTGCTTAAGCTCAAGTACTTTTCCAGAAACTCTTCGCAGAGTGCTCAGTAATATCATTGGGACATAGACGAAGTCATGCATAGATGCTGAAGCCCTACTCAAAGCTGCATAACACATAAGAAACTTGATGAAGTTGTCTTTTTACCATTCATATTGTTGAAAGATGGCAGTTAAAGAAATCTGAATTATAGAGAGTTGCCTCAAGTGTTCCTGTTATTGAGTAATAGAGTGTGTAGGATGTGCTTGAATATGTGTCTGTGTTTGCAACATGTGTACCAAATCCAGAAGGAATTTTGTAAAGGGTGTTACTTATCTGGGATTTGGCCTCATCATTGGAATCTTGACTCTGTCAGTATTTCCAATCCAAGAGTCTGTGTCAGGGTCTCTCAAACTCAGCACTGTTGAGTGGTGGGCTGCCATGTCCATTATAGGATGTTTGCAGCATCCCTAGCTCTACTTACTAGATGCCTTTGGAGTGACAACCAAAAATTTCCCCAGATATTCCCAGATGACCAGGGAAGGTGTCAAAATCAGGGATTGGGAACCAGTGGTCTATATAACCTGCTGTTATGATCTGCACTTTCTGAAAGGGACAGTTAAGCACCAAAAAGAGCCACTTTACTTTCCCTGGTATCTAATTAAGAAGTTAATTAGAATTTAGGGGATGATGCGGAAGAACTCTATTTCTACCAAATTCTCTTCCAGTTTATGTATATCAGCCTCAGTGGGTGGCTACAAAGTTATTTTATCATTCTATTGTAGTCAAAAATTAAGATCCCTTTCCTCGTTCCACGCTGAAAGAACTATGTTGGATTCTTACTTTCTTCAGGTTGGAGAACCTATAAAACAAACACAACTTGATCTTTTTAGTATCAATTGTCCTTCTTTCACTGCTTGTATGTATTTTGTGTGGAATGAACAATTTCTCATTAGGGATGAAGATAGGTAAAACTGAAGAGAATGAATGAGTTAATAAATCTATTCCACACATAAATAATAATTAATATAGGCCTTCTTTATTTTTACTGGCTAGATCAGGAGTCAGCATAATTTTTCTGTAAAGATCCAGATAGTAAATATTTTTGGATTTGTAGGCCATATGGTCTCTTTCACAACTTGTCAATTCTGCTGTTGTAGCACAAAAGCATCCACTGATAATATGTAAACAAATGGATGTGGCTGTGTACCAATAAAGTTTTACTTACCCAACAAGTTGTAGCTGGATTTGGCCTATGGGCCATAGTTTGCCAACTCCCGCCCTAGAAACCAGCAATAGCTTTCATTTTTCTTTGAATTCTTCCTTTACCCCATCTCTTTGCCTCCCCCACAGTGGTAATCACTATTCGGATTTCTATTTGTAACTTCTATTTAGTTATAAATAAATGTGGATCATTTATTTGCTTTTAAAGCGTAAAGTTTTATGACCAATGTATATAAGATAAATAACATGTTATTTAATTTTCCTTGGATTTGAGTTTTATAAAATTGTATTGTACTATTATGAGGGTTATTGTGAAGACGTGGTAATTTATGAAAGCATTTTTAAGAGTTGCTAGATGATACAAATTATTCTGTAGTAATTGCCTCCTTATATCTTTGCATTTCGTTTCCTTTTGCTATTCACTTCAGCTCAGTTTTAATCCATTAGAAATATTGAATAATTTTTTAATAGGGATATTAGAAGGAACAATAATCACAATGGGATGGGGTGTATTTTTTTTTAGCATAAACTAAGCCCATCTCAAAACAACCCATTATACAAAAAGTTCATCCAAAATTAGGTAGCTATGCAAGGGTACATTTTCTTGTCATGCTCCCATTTTATCCCAGTCATAATTTAAGTCTTCTTTAACCATTTCAGTTTAGTGTAATGATCAACGTCCTGAAGTATCAATTTAAAGAGTGATATATTACTATAGTAACTTGCAAGAATTAAGAATGAATCCATGGCTCATTAGCTTACTGAAATTCAATTCACTCATTAGATACCCTCATGTCAAAATAGCAAAAGAAAGGAGAAACCTGAAGGATTGGATTCCAACTCTTTTTTTTTTTTTTTTAAGATTTTATTTATTCATTCAACAGAGAGAGAGACAGCCAGCAAGAGAGGGAACACAAGCAGGGGGAACGGGAGAGGAAGAAGCAGGCTCCCAGTGGAGGAGCCTGACGTGGGCCTTGATCCCAGAACACCAGGATCACACCCTGAGCAAAAGGCAGACGCTTAACGACTGAACCACCCAGGCACCCCCTTTTTTTTAATCTCTAAAAATTAGTCAGCTTTTCCTCATTTACCTCTTCCCTGTTCCCAAGCAGAAAGTGCCTCAATTCAGCACTTAATCAAGCTCATGGGTAGCAGCTGAGCCTATTGAAATTGATTTTTGGGATACTGAATATTCAGGAACAATGTAAAATCAAACACAAGAACATAAGTCTAGCCAATGCATTTATTGTCAAAATATAAAGTAATGTAATGAAATTTCTATTTCGTTATAACTAGCTGCAAAAGGCCATACTACCAACGGCCAAATGTTAGGCATTACAAAAGTGAAAACTTGTAAATCAAATGTAATTGATGTGGAAAATATGGGACCACAGTGGAGTGCTAACATTCTCTGAATGACAACTTTAAATAACTTCTGTAAATTGGCCTCTTGCCATAAGGTTAATAACAGCTCCATAACTATGGATGGGTAATTTTACAGCCTTTCCACATTCTGTCTGCAGCATTTAATGTGATTTCTGTTTTAGGGCTCTGATCTCCTGGCTGTGAATAAGTAATGTGAATGCATAAATAGATTTTAACAAAAGTATAAAATAGCATGTGGCAAATTGGAAGATTCACTGGGGAAGGGTTGGGGGGGGTCATACAGATCGTTAATGATTCTAAAAACAGTTTTCATTCAGCGGATTCACTCCTTAACTTACTTGTTTTCCAAAGAGTTCAGTATGTAATCATTTCTCAAGAATTATTTTTCTAAAATATTAGTCTTAAAAGAAGAAAGATAGATAATTTACCTCCTTGGATCTAACTGAATATTTTCAGACTAACTCAGAGACAAAAAGAGATTTTGCTAGTGCTTTTTAGGAAGTATCTGCTTTTTTGCTTTTTTCCTTTTTCTTCATTCTTTTCAGGAAGTGCAGAGTCAAACATATAGCTATCTGTAATGTTACTTTAGGACTTTCGAAAAGTATTTTTTGGCCATAAAAATTCCTTCTTTACTATTTAACTATAATCTTTGGCATTTTGGTGTTAGAAATTCTTTCCTTTAGTTTTAGACATCTAGGGTTCTGGGAGTGAAAACATTAAACACTCATTTATAACAATGAGCAATTAGTTTATCTTACTATGTGAATCTGTTTCTATGGCAGTGATCGTGGCTAATATCTACTGAGTATTTTACCATATTCCAAGCATTGTCTTATCTTATTTCATTCTCACTTTAGTATTATGAATGGGTTCATTGTATTCCAGTTTTTGTAGGGGGGGGAACTGAGCCTCAAAGAAGTTAGTAGTTTTTCAAGTTTAGAGAGCTAAATATGCTCCAGAAAGCTAAGGCTCTAATCCAGGTCTCTGACTCCAGTGTTTGTATTCTTTTTTTTTTTTTNTTTTTTTTTTTTGAGAGAGAGAGTGAAAGCTTTCTGGGGGTGGGGGGGGGGCTTTGGGGTAAGGGCATGAGGAGGGGCAGGGGGAGAGGGAGAGAGAGTATCCCAAGCAACTCCATGGTCAGTGCAGAGCACAACACAGGGCTTTGATTCTACAACCCTGATATCACAACCTGAAACAAAATCAAGAGTCGGACGCTTAACCGACTGAGCCAGCCAGGTGCCCCACCAGTGTTTGTATTCTTAAATGCTATTACCTATGGTGTTAGAAAGAGGGGAATTAAAAATAAAAAATAAAAAGAGTAGGTACTGATGAAAGCATTACAGAGGGTGGAGGTCAGGAAGGGAAAAAATGAGGGTGTTGGAAGATGATCTTGGCTTTTTCATTGTTTTTCCTTAATTTTGGTGAGGTTAAACTGGGAGCAGGCATGGTATGATGTCTCAGCTCTTGTAGGTAAGACAGGATTTTTTAAACTGTAAATTATAACTTACTGGTAGGTCAGGAAGTCAATTTCATGGATTATGAGCAGTGTTTGCTGGGGCTGGGGGGAGCTGGCACACTCTTAGGAGATTTTATTGAAATATATTATGGGAGTTGAACAATGTTAAAGTCCAAAGCAGAAAAAGAGAATTTCCCAAAGTGTTTACTCATAAGTATGTGGTAATGTACGTATGATAATGGATATTGGGGAAATCACCTCAGCGTCAACCCCATTCCTCCCCCATCTAGTTTGGAGGATTATCATAGCTCCAGGGGCAGAAACTCATTAATTTGTGCTATTCATTTTAACTTTCCTAGCATTCCTGTCATAATTGTTTCAGGCTCCTAGGCCTAAGTCAAGCAGCCCATAAGATTCCGTAGAGGAAGAGTTATGTGGCTAGCATGTTAATAAAATCAAATAGAAAAGAGAAGATATTAAAGTGTGTCACAGGTATTCTCAGCACAGACAGGGCACATTACATCTAATGTTGTGGCTACTTATGTGTATGAGACAGAAAACAAGTGGAAAAGATGTTATGAATGCAATACATTGGCTAGAAAGAGCTTTCATTTTTTGCTCACTGGTGCCTAATCAGAATTTGTGGCATGTAATAATAATAATAGCTAATGAATGCATATAAGGCCCTTACTGTATGCCGGGGACTATTTATTTATTTATGATTTATTTATTAGGGAGTGAGAGAGAGAGCATGTGCACGTGAAGAGGGGGAGGGCGAGAGAGAGAGAGAGAGAGAGAAAGGGAGAGAATCCAAAGCAGAGCTGAGCTCAGAGCCTGACTTGGGGCTCCATCTTAGGACCCTGAGATCATGAACTGAGCTGAAATGAAGAGTTGGCTGCTCAACCGACTTAGCCACCCAAGCACCCCTGCAACCATTTATTTTGTAATCATCACAGCAAGTTTATGATACCAGGACTCTTCGTAGTCCCATTTCACAGATGAAGGGATGAGAAGTAGAGAGTTAAGTAACATGTCCAAGATCCACAGCAAGTATGAGGAGGAGGTTGAGTTCAGTGCCAGGCTGTTTGGCTCTACAATCTGAACTTGTGGTAGTGATGCTATCCTGACCATCACACAATTGGGGCATCAATATTGAGTGAATATTAGTACAATTTACATTTAATTGTGAAACAAAGGAGATACTGACTCACACTTGGCAAAGTGAGATTTTCAACTGAGTTTCAGTGTGTGTGTGCTTTAAAAGAACATTATGGAATAAAACATTTTTAGGGATTGGAAAAATGTAACATTTTAATTGAAGTATCATAATTGCCTTTAAATAAGTGGTTTTTATTATTAGAAGGAGAAGGATGAAATGAAAAAAATACAGAAGAATGTTCATGTTTCGCTATTGGGTATGGAAGTGTAAATAGTCAACATTGAGAAAATGTTGACTGTTGAGAGTTTGGTCAGAAAAGCAGAACCAGTATGAATGATACAGAATAAAGGATTTGTTGTAGGGATTAGACCTTCTATAATTGTGTAACTTAATGGAAATGTCTATGCAAGGACTTTTGTGTATGTGTGTGGTGTGTGTGTGTATGTGTGTGTGTGTGTGTGTGTAAGGACTCTTGAGTCTGGTGTTGGTCCTGTTGTCAGAGGTCAGCCAGGCTAGCTGTTGGGAAGGAGAAAAGGTTATGAAGTAGGTAAGGGCAAGGACATACTGGAGACTAGTTTTTCTCTTATCCCCTCCACCCCTGGTGAGATGATATGGGTGTCCTGCAAGAGAAGCTGGCACAGAGCTACACACATACTGGCCCAGCTTATAGAAAAGCAGGAGGAAATCCAGTGGCAGCTGGAGATGCTGTGGTCCTGGCTTCTGTCTTCTACCTATAAGGCAGGTCAGCAATAAGGTGTGAGCTGCTGTGTTGCCTGGCATCCTTACACTGATCTTCAAAATGAAAAATGCAAAACAGGAAGGAAAAAAGGAAAGGGGAGAGAGGGGAGGGAAAGGTTGTTTCCTCACTTCTGTTTTCTAAATGTCATGTAAATTTTTATGGTGGTGAACCCCAGCTGAACCAGGAAGGGAAATCTAGGAAATGTAGATCCAGGTTAGCTAAACTGATACAAAGTTACCACAATTCCAGTCAGTAAATGTGATTTCTTTAAGCTACATCTCCAAGACACAAAATTAAATGCAAGACTTTTAAAATGAATGTAATTTCAAATCTGATTTTGTCAAAAAATAAAAACCAATGAAAATGACAAATCTGTATGTTATGGATTATTATATTCTTTTTTTTTTTTAAGATTTTATTTATTTATGTGACAGAGACAGCCAGCGAGAGAGGGAACACAGCAGGGGAGTGGGAGAGGAAGAAGCAGGCTCCCAGCGGAGGAGCCCGATGTGGGACTCCATCCCGGAACGCTGGGATCACACCCTGAGCCGAAGGCAGACACTTAACGACTGCGCTACCCAGGCGCCCCACTGATTATTATATTCTTGCACATAAAAGCTTAAAACTTTTAAAAATTAAAAGATGTGGAAACACAGCTTGTGAAACTTGCAGAGTTTTTCAAGGAAAAAAATTATTACATTTTCTTAGATTTTCAAAAATAATTATTAATAAGAAATCCTTAGTAGACACAAGTTTAGTTGTATATTGTGTGTCATAAAGAAATATCTCACCAAGATGCTAAAAAAATTTTCTTAGAGCAAGTATGGGTGAAATACTTGAGCAAAATTTCTGATAGGGGCACTTGGGTGGCTCAGTCGCTAAGCGTCTGCCTTCGGCTCAGGTCATGATCCCAGGGTCCTGGGATCCAGGCTGCATGCGGGCTCCCTGCCTCTCCCACTCCCCCTGCTTGTGTTCCCTCTTTCATCGCTGTGTCTCTGTCAAATAAATAAAATCTTTAAAAAAAATTTCTGGTGATAAATTATAGTTTTAGACTATATTATTTACTAATAACCCACTATCCTGTCAAATATGAACTATTATAGGATATTTAAAAGCAGTGCTTATTACATGAATAACAGCCGATGTAGATTTCATGCTCCAAGTTGATGACAGCACCAGTTTTGCAAGTTACAAAAGTTTAGGCCAGAGATGTATGACAAGATGATTTTATGAAAGTTCTGTTAAATTTAATCTCACAGTTGGAAGAGACATATCTATAGCATTAGGAAAATGCAGTATCCATTAATATAAGTAAACTGGAAAAACTGTAAAGGAATCAGAAGTTGGTAGAACAGCACATATAACTGGAAAATACAGTGGAATTATTTAAAAATACAGAAGCCACTGTATCAGTGTTGCTTGTCATATCAAAAAGCTAAAGATGATATTTAGGTCAGACACTTGGTATATTTAAATAATATTTTTGGTGTTCTTAGTAAACTAAATTTGAAACTAAAAGATATAGTTCAACAAATCAGATATATCCGAGATAACACAGAAATCATTGTTGTAATGAGATTTACAAGTAATCGCGAGAGCTACTTTGTTCTCTGCATTGTTGTAACTTTTTTTCTTAAGAATTTATTTATTTGAGAGAGAGCCTGCCAGTGAGAAAGGGGGGACGGGTAGAGGGAGTCTGACGTAGGGCTCCACCCCATCCCACCAGCCGTGAGATCAAGGCCTGAGCTGAAACTGGGAGTCTGCCGCCTCAGCATTGTTGTAACTTTTAATGACAATTTGAAAAAAGTAAAATTAGAGTTATTACATTTCACTTCTCTATCTCAGGCATTTAATCGTTATTTCCAAATGAGATATTTGAAAGATTAAGAGCGACATTGAGAGAAAACATACACTTGATTTTCATAGTCCTGAACAAATTGAGTTAAACTTGGTTCCTGAAATACAAATGAAATATTGTAGTTTTGTTCTCCAAATACACTGAGGAATGGTCATAAGACTTTAATTTTACCATAAGTTTCGATGAACTTTAAAGAATTTTCTTGTATATAGAGTGCATTGCTATTATTACCATTCACAATAACGTGTTTGTGTAAATTAGGATTTTCAACTACGACTTCATTAAAAACAACAAAAAAATAGGCTCAATACTGAATCAGATTAGCAAGTATCCTTGTCTGTATATGTTCTACTTTTGATTTAACTGAAAAACAGGAAAGCATAGCCATCATGGTCAGTAAAATCATTCCAAAATTTTTATATTGGAAATTGTTTGCTGTGTTGTGTTTAAATATTAAGGCAATTATATTAGATGTTAAGTTTGTTACATTTTTACTTTTTCACATATAGTTGGGTATGTGGGGTTTTTTTTTGTTGAGCTTTTATTTAATATGTTTGTGTGTATGTGGGTATCCATGTATATGTCTTTAACAGCAAATTGTGTTTCTCTTATCTGAGGGCAAGAAATAAATCAGCAAAAGGCACATAAACTGTTGTAAAAATCTATAGGTGAAGAAAGACTGAGGGAAGAGAATAGAGGTATAAAAATGCATGATGACCTTGTTGTGGCTAAATTAAGATTTGTGCAGGGGTGGATACAGTAGTGGAATTGTGAAGAAGGAGAAATGGCCATGACTGAGGTCAGAAGTTATATCATGAGAATGTCCCACAACAAGTCTTCCAGTGCTGCAAGTCAGCTTGACTCCTTGTCTGGAACATAGCCAGGTCTGCTGTGGAGTTGGCCATGCTCGCTCTGTTAAACAGAAGGCTGTTTCTGTGGGAAGTGGGAAGAGACTGACCATTCTGCCTACTCAGTTTTTTTTTTTTTTTTAAGTCTGATAAAATGGACAGAAAAGGAAGAACATATTGCTGTCCCACAGGGTGTAAGGAGGTCAAGAAGACCCAGAAGATCACTATAACATATTTCTTTGTGGTGATAGTTGCTTATTACCCCAAGAGTTTATTTACCTAATGTAAATGGGAAGGGTATTGGCTCTGGAGCAGGATTGGGAATCGAGCCCTTGCTGCATCTCTAGCCGTGTGATCTCTAACTTGTTCAGTAAGGGATTGGTAAGACTAAGGCGAAGACAGTGCAAAGAGATCTAGAGATGAAGATAGAGGTTAGAAACAAGAGATGAGAGAGACAGAGAGACACCTAAAGTTTAGGACTCAA
The DNA here is from genome assembly GCF_002007445.2 of Ailuropoda melanoleuca. Taxonomy (NCBI): domain Eukaryota; kingdom Metazoa; phylum Chordata; class Mammalia; order Carnivora; family Ursidae; genus Ailuropoda; species Ailuropoda melanoleuca. The sequence goes on from NC_048226.1 coordinate 52,698,056, forward strand.
ATAACAGAGTAGGGATTTATGTTTCTGTCATGTAACAATCCAGACATGTGCTATAGGTAGGGAGGAGGCTCTGTTCCAGAAGATCCTCCAGGGCCAGATTCTTTCTGTCTTCTTGCTCTCTCATCCCCTAGGGTACTGTCTCCCTCCAGAGATGGAATCCTGCACCACAACATCTGCCTTGTGGTCTACAGAAATAGACAGGGAATAGGTGGAAGGAAATGGACTTTAATGACGTGATCCAGAGGTTACACAGTTCAATGTCACTCACAACCTGGTGGCCAGAACTTACTCAAATGGAAATACTGTCTCTGACCCAGCATGCATATGCTCTAGACAGTTTCCAAAAAAGAGACAGCATCAAGAAAGGATGGTACGTGGTGAAGCCTGATCTGCAAATAATAGGTGTGTGTGTGTGTGTGTGTGTGTGTGTGTGTGTGTGTGTGTATTTTGTAACCATGACTAGAGTAATAGTTGGAAGTGGCCAAGGGGAAATAAGAGGGATACCTAACCCACTTCTAGCCACTGGGATGGGGGATTATGGGAGAACAAAATCTGCTTTACTTCCAGGACTTAAAAAGAAACTGTCATTAGAGAATAACCAACTTTTCCTTATGTCAAAGAGGTAAAAAAAAAAAAATAGAAAAAGGCTGAACATATAGGATGTATATATTGAAAGTTCATATTTTCAGATGGCCTTTTTAAAAACATTAGACTAATTTACTCACTTATCAGAAGAGCGAAGAGTCTGTTTCCCTACGCTCTCACTCACCATGGGTATTTTTATCTTTTTAATCTTTTTCAATTTGATAATGAAGCATACTAGCTTGTTTTAAATTTCATTAATTTTATTAGTGAAATTAATTGCTCTTTTAAAGGCTGTAGACATTTTATGTTTTTAACATGGGAGTGGAATTATCATTTTTGTAATGTTAGTTTAAACAAAGTAAAATTATTGAATTTGCTTACCGTTTTCCCCCATTGTGATTTTAAAGTTAAGGTGTCCTTCACTTTAATTTCATATTTTTATTAAATTATATATTCCTTAAAGAGAGCATATGTCTTATGAAGTTGTATGAGTTACTTTTTTGAAGTCTTTAATGAAATGTGTTATTCATCCCAAAGACCTGACATTTATGTTAAGTGAAAAAATAAGTGAATATCTGAGGTTTAACCTGGACAAAAGTTGTTGGAAACAAACAGATATTTAGTGACATGTGCTGGATAGTTTGCTCTGTTGAACTGGAATTTTTTTTAAAGGTTTATTACATTAACCTCTGCTCTACTATTTCCAGAAACATCTCATTAAAAAATACTAAAGAAATCTGATTATGTTTTTATAGTTATACAGTACAGAATTGATAGAAATTATTTGGTTTTATAGCTTTTTTTCACTGAAATAAGATCAATTTTTGTTTTATTGAGGCCACTTTTATTCTGTAGAGCAATAATATTCATTTTTGACAAAGCATTTTATTTAAACTTGAAACTTCGTACAATAAAGGATCCAGGTCCTCCTTCCCCCCGCCACACCCACCCACTGTATTTTTCAGGTTAGTGATTTGTGAATCTTCTCAGAGAGTGAATGAACATTTTCATCAGGCTGGAATTCATGAGGCAGAGTAAGAGAAATAAAGATCAGCACCTGCTTTACTTGGCGGTCATCGAGAAGGCTTATAATTCTCATCAGTGGTCTTCACTCTGAAATGGTTTATGTGTCTAATGAAATGGAACCTTGTTATCTATCTATATATCTATCATCTAATTTTGTTTAAAATTACCTTTTACCTGATATTTCACTGCAATATCCCAAGATTTCTTTTGTTTTTCTTTTATTTTTTTCCCTTAAAACTCTCTATTATGGTGTTGTCTTTTGGTTCTGCCTTGATGTAAAATTTAAGTTTTAATATGTATTCTTGAGATTGAGTAAAATAGGAAATGTAGTATGAGAAAGATAAAAAAAATGCGTATCTTCCAAAAGGCCATAATAATTTGTCTTTATTGTTACTTCAACTAGATGTCGTGGCATAACTTAAGGTTTCAGAAACACCTTTCTGCTTCTTGACATAGCACTGTTCTTTCTTTGGTGTTCCATAGGAAATGTTTTCAAGTCCTAAAAGGATTTGAAGGTCATTTAGTTTCTCCCAAATTATTTCTCTTCACATCATGTGCTATGAATAAAAATTGTATATATTTACAAATAAAATGTATCCACATGTGCCAGTACCTTTCACCATCAACTTTGTCATTAATTCATTTGTTTGATAAATACTGATATACACTCTGTGTGAAATAATGTGGAAATGCCAATGTGTAAATATTGGCCTGTGCAGCGTTTCTGGCAGGAGATAGTACAACATAGTACTGTAAGTGTTATGAAGGAGATGAGTATGAACACTCGGGAAAATCATCTAGTGATAGAGTGAGTAGCTTCATAAGGGCATTGTGGAAGGGAACACAGATTTGAGTCTTGAAGTTGCAAAGAGGAGTTGATCAGGAGGATGGGATGGAGCTGGAGAATGGTGGGTATTGGAGGAAAAGAAAGCACTAGAGCAAAGAACTAGATGTGGGAAGAAAGCAGGTTGCCTTTGCAAAAGGAATTTTGGCAAGGTTAGATCAAGGGTTGAAGGGTGAAAGTGAGGAAAGATGATTTGTAAGAGATAGTGAGAACTAAATGATGAAAGGTCTTGTTTGTTGTGCTGAGGAGTGTGGAGCTTGAAGTCAAAAAAATAGGGGAGTGACATGAACAACTTACATTTTATTAAGATGGCTTTATAATGGAAGAATATAAAGAATATAAAGACTAAGATCAGTACATTTAATTATTTGAACATAAAAAGGCTGCAGGTCCAAAATAAAAAAGGCTAAAATTAAGAAGCAAGCTAAACTGGGAAACCATTTATAATAAATGTGACAAAGGTTAATCGGTTTAGTATTTAAAGAGTTCATTCAAATTGGGAACAACAGCACTAGGAAGATCCTCATAGATTACAGAGAGTGACATTAATAGATAATTAGGAAATAAAATAGGCTAACAAACTTATCAGTATGCAAATGAAAACAATAGGGAGGTCTCATTTTTTGCTTGTCAAATTAGGAAATTTTCAAAAAAGAATTATAGTCAGACTACCCAATGCTGACAAAGCTATGGAATAAAGAGTTTTCATGCATTGCTGGGGGGAACATATTTTAATATAATCTTTTGGATAATTGTATATTGGGTTTGTAAATTGTTGACATTCAATGACCTAGGAATCCCTCAGCTTGCAATTTTAGCTAAGGAAATAATCTGAACTATAGAATGAAATGGTCTTCTTTGGATTACTTTGATGAAATAATTAATTGGAAAACTGGCACGTATAAGCACAAAATGAATGTTAATATTATGATTATTATTATTATTGGCATAAATATTGGCCATAAAACATGTTCGAAAGTCACTTCCTGTGGCAGCAATTTAGAATATTGTGATAAAGAGAATAACAAAGGTTTAAATTTAATTTGCCGCATTATATTAAAGCAGGTCTCAGGGAAGAATTTGACAATCATGATAAAAAATACCCATCATGAGAAATTTTTATCTAGAAGTGTCCTTTTACATGATCAGAAATAATGTTGCACTTGATCCATTAATGAAGAGTGAGACAAAACTGAAGAGAAACTTGAAAAAAAATAAGTCTAGCTTTTAGGAATAGAAAAAAGAATGGTATGGTAGACTCTTGAATAAGTATGTGCTGTTATGTGAAATTATCTTAAAATGGAAGAATTAAGGTAAGACTTGAGGCAATTTTTCTTATAGTCAGGAGGTTGTAACCTAGCTGGAAGCAGGGGAGTAGAAAGCAAAATTATAACTGAATTGTGGAAAATGGCTTAAATTGTACTTTTGGAAACTGCATGTAGTCCAAGATTTGGGACAAGTCCTTTTTTTTTTTTTCTATTTGAAATAACTTTCTCAGGCTTAGAATTGCATAATGAACCAAACTAACTCAAATCACCCAGCAAATAGAGATTGACATTTGGTAAAATATACACAGTTGCAAGTTTCAATGTTCCAGACTAATTTTTCTTTTGAAATGCATTTGTCCTAAAGAACTGTGATGTGCACAGCATGTTGTATTCGATAAAGTGGAAGAGAGAAATTGAACTATTAGATTGGCTCCCACCTATGCACTTTTTAGAAAATAACACACCTGCCTCATTTGTTAGAGCTTAATTGCTGCCACCATGGAGTTTTTTTTGAACTGGAGATGCACCCAGGGTAGAGTGGGGGAAGGCGGAGATAGAAATTGTTCATCTTCTGAGTCCCTTCCATCCCCACCCTTGTTCCCTTCCCCTCCTTCTCTCTCTCTGTCTCTCCCTGTTTCCCTTCCTCCTTTCTTTCCTTCAATATTTCGACTTAGATTCCTGGCTTAGCTGACCTGACTCTGAGTTAGTCTTTGCCTAGGAGGAGTCTCTGTGGAATATATGAAACAGCGGAGAGGATCATAGGGGAAGGGAGGGAAAACAGAATGGGAAGTCATCAGAGAGGGAGACAAACCATGAGAAACTCTTTTTTTTTTTTTAATTTTATTTATTTATTCGACAGAGATAGAGACAGCCAGTGAGAGAGGGAACACAAGGGGGGAGTGGGAAGAGGAAGAAGCAGGCTCATATCAGAGGAGCCTGATGTGGGGCTCGATCCCATAACACCAGGATCACGCCCTGAGCCGAAGGCAGAGGCTTAACCGCTGTGCCACCACCCAGGTGCCCCAAACCATGAGAAACTCTTAACTCTAGTAAACAAACTGAGGATTGCTAGAGGGGAGGCGGGTGGGGGGATGGGATAACTGGGTGATGGGCATTAAGGAGGGCACGTGATGTGATAAGCTCTGGGTGTTATACGCAACTGATAATTTTCTGAACTCTACATCTGAAAAATAAAGGAAGAGCCTAGGACAGTTATGGGTATCCCCTAGGATATATGAAATATATCTTGACGTCCTGGTATCCTTGTGCTTGTGAAATGAGCATTAGCTTTGGAGTTAGATGATCCTGGTGGATTCCCAGTTCTACTGCTTATTAACTGTCTGGTATTGTAGAAGTCACTGAATTTTACTGAGCCTCGGTTTTCTTAATTACAAATTGGATTCCATAAGACCCAGTTTGCAAGGTTGTGGTAAAGCTTTTTACATATAGTAATTGTTTGAAATATGGTGCCAAATATTATTATACCTCCCTAAAGAGACAAACAAACAAACAAGCAAACAAAGTCTTGGGTTTCATGAGAGAAGATTTGATGAATAGGGTAAAGAATGATTACCAGCCTTTCTTGTCATCATGATATATGGCTCAGATAACAGTCACAGAAACTCAGTCCTCAGGTATAAACATAATTTCCGAAAATCACACCTCTAGATGTATAACATTCTTTTATCTCCCATTTAAGAAAGCATATCAAAGGCGCCTGGGTGGCTCAGTTGGTTAAGGGGCTGCCTTCGGCTCAGGTCATGATCCCAGGGTCCTGGGATCGAGTTCCCCTGCTCAGTGGGAAGTCTGCTTCTCCCTTTCTCTCTGCCCCTCCCCCCGCTTGTGCTCTCTCTTCTCTCTCTCTCATGTAAATAAATAAAATCTTTTAAAAAAAAAGCATATCAAAATACAAGAAAATTACAGTTGCAGTCTTCTAGAAATAGTCTTAAATATGATCCAATTCCTTTTTAAAGGGTAAGTGTTTGTACATCGTTATTAAAATTACTTAAGACAACCACACAACTGACTTGTTGAAAGAAACAATGGTTGAGAAGGGCATGGTTTGAAGATGTCTTCAGATCCCTGCAGCTTGCATTATTCCATAAAAAATTATAGTGAGTGCCTCTGATAGAAGAGGAGAACAGCCAGGGTTTTGAGATGTAGATGTTTTGAGGAGTAACTAAAGGCAGGAATGAAGCTTTTATAGGTTAAAGAAAACGTGTAGTAAGATGGTGGAATGGTAAGACTAGATACTGGGAAGTTACTCTAGGACGCTGTTATTTCAGGTTATTTACAAGAGATGGAGAAAGAGATATAAAGAGGGAGCAGAAGACTGACTCATATTAAGTATGTTTAAAATTTTAGAAGTCTATACAATAGAGATTCCAAAAACTTCCCTATAATTTTATTCACCTTTGTCACCAGATGTTCTTATTTACTGTGAAAAGAAGTCAAAGAAAAAACCAGAGTTACTTTTATTACAAATTAGTCTCATCTTTATCCTTTACAGAGAGATTACAGATAACTGTTGTTTATTGCCTGCTTATTGCTGTCCTAATGAACTAAAAGATTATGTCAAGGACAAGTCCCTAGGTCTCCTTTGTCTTATTTTCTCATCTGCCACTTAAAGGGACAGATCAGTTGATATAAGGTAGCTTACTGTAATGTTCTATGTTTCTATGAATATAAATGTTCAGAAAGGAGTCCTGCAGCTGCATGACCAAATTCACAAACAGGAGACCACAAGTTCCTACAGGGGCAGAGGGTCAATGCGCTGGAGTGAAGGAGCAGTGGACTGGCTCCATTAGTCACTCACTTGGGGCCAGCCACTTAAACCTCAGTAACTAGACCTTCTTTGTCTAGTTCACAGGATGTTCATCAGAGTTGAAAGAGATGAAGCATGTAAAAACACTTTTCAAATCCACAAAGCTGGATAATTGTAATCCAATATCATTAGGTGAAGTAAAACAATGCAACAATTACAAATCCCAAGAGTTCAATCAAATACACAAAGAGGGCCACAACAGTATTTTGAACTGTCATCTTATTTTAACTTGAAATGAGCAAGAGATACTTCCTCATAAATAAGCAGTGTATCATGACTTTCAGGCTTATTATTCCCTTACATAACTAGGAGGTTGCTGCAAGCACTTAGATGGAAAATAGAAAATAATTCTGCCAGTGAGAGTTTTTCCAATTAGAATATTAAGTTATGATGAAAGTAGAGTTTTCAAAGTTATTCATTTGTTAGTTATAATTAGGACAATTATATTACTCTTTTTTATAAAATATTTTACTGACTCATCTGCTAAGGTGGTGCTGACACGGCCTCTCTCCCTCCCTTTCTCCCTCCCTCCTGCCTTCTCCCTGCCTTTCTTCCTTTCTTTCCTTTCCCTCCTCCCTTCCTTCCTCCCTCCTTCCCTCTTCCCTTCCTTTATCCCTCCTTCCCTCCCTGTCTTCCTGTCTTCCTCCTTCTCTCTCTCTCTCCCCTCCCCTCATTTCTTAAACTTAGATATCACAAAAATATCGTTCATTGTTTTCTTTTCTCTCTATAGTCTTTCTAAGCAGATAGTCTTTTCTAATGTCATGACTTTGACAATCAGTGATGTGCAGGCAATTTCCACTTCTGTATGCCCAGTCCTGACCTTTCCTCCAAGCTCCAGTTTCATATTTCAGTTACCTGCTGGTTATATCTAACAATATCAAGTAGTAACTTAAACTCACAGTGAATCTGTTATTTCCTCCCAGACCTGCTCTTCCTTCTCTGGTTCTTGTTTCTGTTAGTGGTTGCTAACCTCCCTACACATAGGCTCCAAACCTTGGTGTCATCTTTGAATCCTTACTCTCTTGTCCTTCTCATCTGAGCAAACACTTACTCCAAGTTCTGATGTTTATTTGCTCCTCTCCATTTCCAGGATCATTCTGTAGTTATACTTTACCTCTTACCTGTATTATTGAGATATTTCTTAAGTGATTTCTCTGTCTCTATATTCTCCTCTAATTCATCTTATACATCACTGCCAGATAAACCCTAGAATCTCAGAAGTAGAAAACAGACTTTAAAGTGACCTGGTCCCATCAACTATACTCGTTAGTTATTTCTAATTCCCCAGCCAAATCTATGCTTAGATAACTCTCTTGCTAGCTTTAGTCAGTCTTTAAAAATAACCTACCTATTTTATGGGGCACCTGGGTGGCACAGCTGTTAAGCGTCTGCCTTCGGCTCAGGGCGTGATCCCGGAGTTATGGGATCGAGCCCCACGTCAGGCTCTTCTGCTGTGAGCCTGCTTCTTCCTCCCACTCCCCCTGCTTGTGTTCCCTCTCTCGCTGGCTGTCTCTATCTCTGTCGAATAAATAAATAAAATCTTTAAAAAAAATAAAAATAACCTAAAGTATTTTTTTCTCTCCTCCCTCCCCTCCTGCTCCTCCTCCTTCTGCTCCCACTCTTCCTCTTCTTCTTCCCCCTTCTTCATTTGAGCTGAAATCCTTCTCCCATGTTTGTCTGAAGTCTATCCCTGTGGCCATACAGAAAGTCTAATCCCTATACCACAGTCAGAATTTCAAGATTTGTGGGTAGTTATTCTGTGTCAAAGTATAAAAGCTCTCCATTGGGTTAGTGTTTAGAAGCTGTCAGGAGCACTGTTAGTTTTAATCATGCTTCTTGCAAACTTCTGGAGAAAGAAGATAGTGAAATGTGACAGCCATCTCTGAACCCAAAGCTGCGCTAGCTGTTTAAATTCCTTTTAAAAAGTTTTTTTTTTTTGAGAAAAAAGGCAGAACTTTAAGGCCAGAAACTTCAAAAACATGCATTAGTAACTAATATATGTTTGAAGTGATTAAAAAATATAATTTGAGAAATATTATTTATCTCCTACACTAATCATGTTTCATTATATTTTGTAACTAATTAGAACATGTTTCACAGTTCTTAAAAATTACAAGTTTAGATTTTAGATACATAATCATTATATCTTTACACTGAATGGCAAATACAGCAGATAATTTTTCAGTTTAATACAGAGAACAGATCATATCCAAATTTAATTTAATTTTAGGCTAACAGATTCATTAGCAAATACATCCTTTATATAATTCCCTAGGTCATAAATATTCCAAATCTCATCTTTCTATGAGCAGAAGGGAAAAGAATTATAATATAGAAACTGAATAAACAAAAGAACTTTTATTTCCAAGTGATTTGCTTTTCAGTTTCCCTCCACTCAGTATTAATTGTTCTTAAGGGAAGAGTTAAATTTCTAATTTATATATATTTTTCTAGGTGGAACAGTCTTCATTCCTTCAACCATTATTCATGTTATATAGTTTCAAGATCCTTTATTGACCTGGTTATTTTACTGGGAAAAAGACTTATTTTGTCTGTAACCCTTGTAGCAGATGCTGTTGGTACCCCACCATATCCCCTAGGTACCTCTAGTTCTCATTCATAGCAGGTATCCTACGGCAAGCACCTGTGGTTCTTGGCTGAGGGTTTTCTCTGCCTGGTGCTTCCTGAGTCTTTTCTGGTATCCTATCCTTGCACTCAAATCTTAGTCTCATGGTTTGCTTCTGGGGGAACCTAACTTAAATTACCTTTCTCAAAATATCCTGCTGTGTACTTTGCACTCAAACATAAAAGTTTTCTTTTACGTGAATCTTAAGAGACAGGGAATATTAAGATATCAAAGGTTTTTGGTAAGCCATGTTAAGACTTTTTTTTAAAACTTGGTTTTAAAAGCAAAGGGAAGGACACCTGGGTGGCTTAGTTGGTTAAGTATCCAACTCTTGATTTCGGCTCGGGTCAAGATCTCAGGACTGTGAGATTGAGCCCCAGGTTTGGCTCTCTGCTCAGTGGGAAGTCTGCTTGAGATGCTCTCTCTCCTTCTCCCTCTGCCCTTCCCTCTGCTCCTGCTCTCAAAATAAAATAAAATAATAAAATAATAAAATAAAATAAAATAAAATAAAAGCAAGGGGAAATCATTGAAGGTGTTTCCAGCAAAGGAATGGCAAGATCAGATGTTTTTTGTGGAGGATGGATTTGAGAAAGGTGAGACCTGGGGTGGACATCCACTTAGAAGTGTGTCCCTGCAGTCCAGGCAAGAAATGGTGGCCAACTGTGATGACAGAAGCATACAATAATTACAAAGAGAAGGGTGTGGCTCTGAGAGACGTTTGTGGAGTAGAATTGACAGAACTTGGCTATTGGTATTAAATAGGTGTGAAGGCGAGGGAGTAACAGGTTAGATGTCAGTGCTGTTTTTCTTTTTAAGGAAGAAGAAAGTTTGGAAAATAGAGAGAAGAGCATTTTGTCTTTGACATGTTACGTTTGAGATATATGTGTGAGCTTGAAGAAGCATATGCTGTTTTAGAGGGAATGTAAATAAGACGTGTTTCTGAAGCTGATATATAAATTTACTTTTATTTCTTCAAAAATGTCTTCCACTTTCTCTCCAGAGCATCTGTAATCTGTATCATTTTTACATTAGCTGTGTTTGACATTTTCTTGCTACTGAAAATTATATCATGATGTAACCATTTGGACTAATCGCCATTTGCTTATTAGCTTATACCTCTTAGATCCCAGGAAACTAGGTAGAGAATCAACGAATGTGAAGCTCGTATCTATTAGACATTTGAAGTGGATAAAATAATTAGAATGTGTGTGAGTGCAAAAGGATGGTTGGTGTGTATACAGAATATTTTTAAAAATACATCTAGAATTGAAAAAAAACTTGTTTTTTAAGATTTGAAAACTCTCTTTGGCCATCTGCAAAGCACCAATATGTCCAGTACTAACTGGTATTAATTATTTTGTGAAATAATTTCATTTTCCTCCTTTTGATGTGTGTTCATTTATGTGGCTAGCAGTGTTTAATGGACAAAGCAGATAAAGCACCCTGCCCTCATGAAACTTACACAAAGGAAGGGAGATAGACAAAAGACCATGAGACAATAAATGGATAAATTATTTATTATGATAGGTGCTGATAATGCTCTGAAAACAATGAAGAAATAGATCAGGGTAAAGAAAATGGGTAAGTGGGTAGTAAAGATGGGGTTGGGGGAGATCAGTTAAGTGTTAAGATAGGTCTGCTGAGAAAATGAGGTCTGACCAAATGTTGGTAGGAGGTTAGGGAGTTAGCCAAGAGTATATTTAGAGGAAGAGGATTCCAGGCAGAGGGATCAGCTAGAATAAAATCTCTAAGGTAGGAGCAGACCTGGGAAAATCAGGAAATATCAAGGAGATCAAAGGGCTGGAACAATGAGCAGGAGAAGGACCAGGATGTCAGGTGATGAACGGTCTTATAAGTATTGTATTGTAAGAACTTTAGCTTTACTGTGAGTGAAATGGGAAGAAGTAAAAGGCTAAGAGCAGAGCAAAGATATTTTCTGACTTATATTTTTAAAGGATCACTCAGGCTTCTACCGAGAATAGACAATAAATGGTCTAGTATGGAAGCAGAGATCACTTAGGAGGCTTTTACACCTGTCCAGCTGAGAGGTGATGGGGGCCTGAATCAACATAGTAGTGATGGAAAGGATGAGAAGTGGCTGGACTCTCAATGTATTTTGCATGTAGAGCCAAAAGGATTTGCTGATGGTTTGCATCTGAAACAGAAGAGTCAAAGGTGGCTTGAAGGCTCTTGGCCTGAGTGAGTAGTAGGATAGAATTGCTTTTCAGTGAGCTGGGAATGCTATAGAATAGCGGGTTTTGGGGGTGGGCTGAAGAATCAAGAGTTCGATTTGTGATATGCTAAGTTTGAGGTATTTATTAGATTACCAAGCGGTTAAAAATAAAATAATGCTGAGTATCTGAATATAACTTGTACAAACTCAAGCTTTTTTCCTCATCATTTATTCATTTTGTTTTACACCAAATAAATGGCACTATATTTATAGCAGGAGGCTCTAGGCAATATCATTAGAAGCCTGAAGTGTGAGTAGATCTTGTATATCAGTGAGGCTACATATGCTGAAAGATAATTTACAAAAGAGGGACTGAAGGGCCTTATGGAAAATAATTCATATTAAGGGAAAAGACAAAGAAAACAAGCTTTCCCCAATAGCAAAGCTTTAGCTGTCAAACGAGAGGGACAGTACTAGCCACAGAATGGTGTCCATCTCTCAGATTTGTTCCAAGTCCAATTTCTTCCCTCCCAAATTCCTTCTGTGGTAGACTTAATTTTGGATATAATGGGAGAGAGCGTTGTGAATAAAAAGTGAAAGAATTACTTTTATTAAAACCTCTGCAAGATATTAGGATAGAAGAGATTATTGCATTGGTTTATTTCTGTCAAGATTGTGAAGGATGAGAAAAGGGATCAGTTTGTCCCATGAGTTAGAACACTGAGTAGCTTTAGTACCTTGGTATTCACTGCATGAGTAGCACGAGCAAAGGCCATAATATAGAAGTGCCAGCAGTGTCAGTGCAGGGGACCTGAAGATTGTGGTATGGTGGTACCCCGTGGAAGTGGTAGCAGAGTCTAACAAAGATGGTGGTGCCAAGTCACAAGGTAGATATTATGGATTGCATGTTGTGTCCCCCTCAGATTCATACGTTGAAATCCTAACTCCCCCAGTGCGATGATTTTAGAAAGTAGGGCCTTTGGGTGTTGAGAGTGGAGCCTTTGTGAATAGGATTAGTGTTCTTACAAGAAGAGATGTAAGAGACATGATCTCTCTTTCCACTGTGGGAGGACACAGTGAGAAAATGGCCATCTATAAAACTGGAAGATGGCTTTCACCAGGAACCTGAGCATGCTGGCACCTTGATCTTAAACTAGCCTCCAGAACTGTGAGAAATAAATGTGTTTTTGTTTGTTTGTTTTTGTTTAAGCCACTCATTTCATTTTATGGTACTTTGTGATAGCAGTTCAAACAGCCTAACATATAGTATATTTCAAGATCTTTAAGAAATTCCCACTGGGGGCTCATAGCAGTACTTAGGGTGTGTGTGTGTGTGTGTGTGTGTATACTACACAGACTAGTGGGTTCAAAATATTAGATGGATTTGAGAACCAGAGAAATATATATAAGGTTTTTTTTTTTTGTTTTTTTTTTTTGGCCTCAATCTGGGGCGGACTAATAGAGTGACTTTAAATGCATTACTTCTGCAAAAAAAAAAAAAAAACAAAAAACTGGATTTTTGGTCACTGTGGTTATTTGGCATAGGATGCTACTGAAACACAAATCATGAGTCTCATTTCTACATATACCTGTTGGGAAAGTTTGATTTGATTAGGAAAGAAATATTTATTGGGTCTGCTCTGCAATATACTAGTATAAATGCTTTACACAAGCTGTTTCATGATATAAGTTACCATTGACTCAGTGAAGCCTAGATAGGGAAGGAAGGGCTTGATTATAAAGATGATAATGATGATGATGATGACGATGATGACAATGAGGACAGCAACTGTTTACAGAGTAACTAATATCTTAGGCATATACAATATGTTTTTACAAATGAGGAAACTGAGAATCAGGTCTGTTGAGAAGTTTGCCCAAGGTTACACAGCTAATTGCAGAGTGGCTGTTCAGATCTAGACCTCTGACTTTGAAGTCCACATTCTAAATACTTGCTAAGACAGCTATTGCTTCAATAATGTTACACAAATCACCCCAGAATTCAGAGGCTTTCAATTGAAAATATCTATTTTTCTCACTTCTGTATCCGTGGATCTTCAGGAGCAGATCTCCTGCCGGCTGGGTCAGTCTGGTTTGACTCCAGATTTGGGTTGGCTGTAAGTGTGCTTAGTATCTCATTTTGGATGTGCTAAGTGTGTACTTTTATTATGGCTGTCAGAGATGCTCAGGCAGACCACATACACTTTTTTAATGCCTCTGCTCAGGTCATATCCACAAACATTTCAAAGAAAGTCACATGGCCAACTCCAGTGTCAATGGGGATGGGAAACAGTGGGAAGAACTGTGAGACTACATGGTTTGGGGAATAGATTAATGATTTTATAATAGGGAAGGAGCGAAGAATTGAGTACAATAATGCAATTTACCACCATACTGCCTCACTCTACTTTCCTGTTGAAAAGAAATTTATTTCCTTCCTGACTTGAAAGAGTCATTCTAAGTATGTTATCCATTGATGGTGGTTTGGAAAGCTAAGAGCCACCACATCACACAAAATATTAGATCTTAATACATGCTTGAAAAACTACTGATGACACTGAGTTTTCTAGTTAACTGGGAAGTGCAAAGGCACATTTTCTACTTCTATTACTTACATGCATTTCTCTTTGGATAAGATAAAATTAAGTTTAAATGCTGCCATCTGTGTCCAAGTTGGATGTCTTTATAGTTCCTAGACTCACTCCTCACCCACTTTCCATAATTGCTGATTTCTTGTCCATGTGGATGTTTGTATAATAATGAACATTACCTCTTAAGCTTTTCCATATGATAAGAAAGCACCTTGTTGGTTCATTAAAATCGGAAAAACAGTGTGGTCCAACAAATTGTTTTGCCTCATACATACCAAAATACTTTTTTTTGGTTGAGTGTTTTGTTTTGTTTTGTTTCAGAGAGTTATAATGGCTTCATGCAGATGATGTTTTCTTTTGTGAAGATGCTGAATATTAGTACTGCTTATATCTTATTTAACTTCCAGATTCTGTGATTTTGAAATCTTACGGAAAGTAAGTGCTAATAACTCTGAATTGTTGTTTATTTGTACCCTGCCAGGTGGAAGTGCATTTATCAACATTCACTTGAAATCTGGGCATACATGCCTGGGTAATCTTCCGGGTGAGTCCCTAAATGTTTGTAAAAACCTTCAAAGTTAATCTAAAAGCATTTTAAGGGAGCGTTGTAGCAGAGATTTTCGTTCTTTATTTGTGTCTTTGGCTTTGTAAGGGGTCCTTTTCAAGGTGCACCACAGTGGAGCTGGAAGTAGTTCTAACAGAAGGTAGCTTCTTGCAGAGAGGAAGCTTAGTTTAGACATTTCACTTCTTTAACATTTCTTTCCAACCTCCTATCAAAAGCATCCACTGGGGGGCTGTGAAAGCACATGGGGGATATGCTGTGAAAAACCGTTCACCTTTGGTAGCCAAGAGCAAAAGTCAGTCAAAGGTGACCTTTTTTCCTTTTATGTAGCTCAGCTGAGGAACTTGCTTTTTGAACTTTGGCACCTTAGCTTCTTCAACCATAGAGTCCTCTCAACAGCCAGTATATGTCAGCCCAGCAGGTGAGTTAATTGCTTCTCATTGTAAAAACCTGCAAAGTTCACTTTGCAAAACACTCCACAGTTAGTGGTGGGAAACATGCTTCCAAAAATTGACAGCAGTTCGAGGGACCAGGAAATGGCTCTTCTGTTCATTCTGTTTGAACCCGTAGACAGCCTATTTTCACGGCTCTGAGTGCTGGGCACTGAGCTAAGGTCTCTATGGAACAGCCTTATGAAGTGGGTAGTATTCTTTCGCCCATTTTATAAGCCCAGAATCTGAGGCTTAGAAAAATGACAGCTTACTCAAGGTCACACAGCTGTTAAATGGAGGAATCAGGGTTGGACTCTAAAATATATTTGTAATCACCTCAGCTGTCTAGCTCCTCATGGTACCTTTGCGGTGGGAATGCTTCATAGATGGGCAAATGTCCACCAGAAGTGACTAAGTATCTTCATTTCAAAACTTTTTATGTGGAATTATGTGTGTGCATGTGTTTCTGTACCAGAACAAATTTGAGGAAAAATGTGAGGCTCTCCTGATTCCCTGAAATGTTGTTTCAAGGACAAAGGTCTGGAAAAAGTAGAGTCACAGAGTCGAAAGAAATAGCTTAAAGAAGCAAAGCACTTGAAATCTTATCCTGATTACACCTTCCCGGAAGTGTGACCTTATGTATCTGAAACTCACTTTCCCCATCTGTAAAATGGAGATACTTAATCTCTTCTTTATGAGTCAATGAGACAATACATACTATAATATATGCCTAATAATAGTAGGACTCTACTGCTGTTAGGTGACTTCTATTTTCTGTAATAAGATGTGTGTCTGTGCATTTGTGCAGGCATGTGTATGTATGTTTGTAAGTAGGAGAAACTTTATCATACTGTTTTGAGTAGTATGCTGATTTGATTTTTCTAAGTATTTTATATCAAATGATCCTGGTGGAGTTGACCAGCAGCAAGGCATATTGAGAATAGGAAAACAGTATAGAAAAGTAGTTACACCAGTGTCTGCCAGAATTTTTCTTGGACCATGATTATATTAAATATACATTGATGCTTATGAGGTTCTAATATGATTACCTTGTAGGAGACCTCTTATTTGCAAAACTTGACTCACTTTAATTTTTTTGAAAAGCATCATTATTATAAATTATTTTTCCCCTAAGTAAAAGGACTCTTTTATATACAATTTTATATTAGAAAGAGCAATGATACTAAATAAAACTTACATAACCCTTTCCATGTATTTGACACTGTTAAACAACATGGCTTTTTTTGATATTTCTAAAAGAAAGAAAAACCCAACTCTAAAAAATTAGCAAACTACGCATTAGCCAAATCCATATAGTTATATAGAGCTAGATGAAAATTTTGAAAACAGATGAAAAAATTTGAAAATTTTTTTGGCACACATTATATTTGCATTCTCCGTCAAAAATACTCCCATTCTCATTCAGAATCTTAGCTTTGTGCATAAAGGACTCAGATCCTTTCTTTCCAGAATATTGTTTATTTGACTCTTAGGAAGTAGAATAATTTGTTGAGCCATAGAATATACCATAGATGGTTTCATACTGAGATGCATTTAACAACACACTGTTGATACCCAGAGTATTCACTGAGCAGTCATGAATAACTAAAAGAATTGAAAGAAAGATTCTAAGGTGTCTGTTATTATAGGTGCTGGGAATTGTGTAGGGGATGAATCAGACGTAATCCCTCTTTTATGGAGTTTATAGCATAGCCAGATCAACTTTCACAGTTTCTCCTACATTTAGTTATATAACTGACATTACATCTCTCTGAATCAAGATAGCACAGCAGCCTGTGATACAAGTTATCTGTATTATATTTTTAACTTCATCTTAATAATACTGAGGTCTGACTTTCTGTTTAGGTAATAGGAATGAGCATCTAGCTATGATTTCGGTTAATCTGCAAACTTTCTGTGTATGCCAAAAAACCTCTTTTCCTAAAATTACCAGGGTTGATTCATGTGCTAGACAGGTCATTTAATTTGGCATATTTCACTGACCTTGGCAAAATAAACCTTCAAATACTACTAAAAATCCTTAGCCCTGGGCAGCTCTTCAGTGATTCAGGATTTAGTCACTTACTCAGTTTTGGGCAAGAGTTTCTAACATGTCAGCTGAACATATTTTCCGTTCTATGTTTTTGATCTCATAAAATCAGATTTCCCATACCTGTGTTTTTGATCCCATAATTTCTTCTTTCACATTTATAGCTGTTCCCTGGCCAGGTTTGGGTATCTGTCTGTTGCAGCTGATTCATGGGCACTCTGGCTGGCCTCAGAAAGGACAGAGTGAAATTTCATAGAGCACTTTGGCATGTTTTCTCTACCATTTCTCATAGACTCTGGGCATAAATAATTTGTTAGGAACAGAATGTGCAGAAATACAAAGAGGAGTGGCTGATGAGGTAGTGAGTCAGGAGACATTATGAGGTGTGGGCATCTGACAGAAGATTTAGGATGCCAAGGAGTTGGGAGTTGATCTGATAGCAGACAAGAAGTCCTTGAGTACAGGAATAGTGTTATGAAAACTGCATCTTAGAAGAAGACCTTGATCTAATGTTTTGGATAAGCTAACATGGGGAAAAAAATAGGAAGCAATAACAAGTCATAATAGTATGGACAGGTGATAATGAGGTTTTAATGGTTATTTTAAGATTTTTTTCTTCTTAAGTAAAATATAACTGCAGGTAAAAATAATATTTTTCTTCAATTTTTTAATAGAAAGCAGATAGATTTAGGTAATCTTGAGAAAATTTAAGTAAAGAGTTTAAGGTTCTTCTAATTTTCATCTTCCATTGTCCATCCTAGATTTCTTGATGCCATGCCTCTGTCAAATTATGCAGTCCCTACCCTTAACTGAATGATTTAGAAGTAATTTTAGGTTTCTGTAATTTTTACTTGAAAGAAGAGTTTTAGATACCCATATTAATATCTATCTACATGTCATCTTTCTATAGCTATAAAATTGTTCAACATAACATGTAATTAATCTTTACCAGCAAAAATGCAAATTATAAAATTGCAAAATATGAACTTTACCCACTTATGTGTTCTTCATCATCATCCATTTGCTCATTCATTCAGTGAATATCTGTCTTCTTCAGAACTTATAATTAACATTTATGAAGCATTTCAGAATGACTTTGAAAGGCAGATCAATGTGCGTTTTGACCTTGTAGCTATGAGGTCCCCTTAAAGACCACTACATCAAAATTCTTACTGGTAATCTCAAATGAGATAGTTGCAGCCATATATATCACCTAGGTTATACCTAGGAATTGAAATAGATTAAAAACAGACCTAAAAAAAGTTTGGGATTGTTATCGCAAGTGGTGGTGTATTTCTATATTTTTTTGCTACACTCGGACATATTATGTTCATTAAAGAGAAATAGTAAATCCAGTCTACTATTATTATTTCAATCAACTCTCTAGATGTGAGCTAATACACTAGTTAATATACTCAAATGTGGCTGGTCTGAGTTGAAGTGCAGTATGTATAAAATACACAGGTTTTGAAGATTGGTACAAAAAAAGAATGTAAAATATTTCATTAATAATTTTTGTACTGATTACATCTGATATAATATTTTTGAGATACCTAGTTAAATAAAATATATTATTAAAATTATTTCATGTTTATTTTTTATTTAGCTACTAGAAAATCTTATATAGCTCACAATATTTTTACATGACAGCATTAGTCTAAACATTCTTGCAAATAGTTGCACAGATGCGTAGGGCTATCAAAATTTTATTTGCCAGATTTCCTTTGTCTACAGTAAAATGCCATATTTGTTGGAGTCCACATCCATCCTCCCACAGTCCTACCCCAGCAATCCCCCATATCATTAGGTAAAAGAGCAAGCAGAAGCATCTGCTTGAAGTATAAATGTGTACTTCTGTGAACACCAAACAGGTAAACATAGGAGGGAGAGGCAGCTATTCCCACTTTTTGGAAAGACTCCCTAATTCATTTCTAATTGACTTGTGCTTGCTCTGTCTTGACAGACCCATTTCAGTTCAATACATTTGAGGTCTGTGGCTATCCTTGAGGACATCCCAGTCTGCTAAGGGTCATCACCTTTCACTAAAGTCAGTAAATCTTGGGCAAGGTACATTGATCTGCATAATCTTAGGCTATAGAGCTGTAGAGAGGAGAATCTTCCTCTTCTCCTCTCCTGCTCCTTCTCCTCTTCCCCACCACCCTCCTCCTCCTCCTCCCCCTCTTCCTCCTTCTTCTTCTTCTTCTTATTCTTCTTCTGACCTCAAATTTATTTCAGTTGCCTTCACCTGATAAGATACATGTTTGGGACAGTCAATGCTTTCCCAGGGTAGATAACTGTAGACTCAGTCTCTGCCTGTACCCCTGACTATGGCACCACAGATTGGTGTTGTAGGAAGGTTGGGCTGACCTCAATGACATAATTCTTAAAAGAATAGGAAACTTTTATTGAATACCTACTATGTGCTAGACCCTGAGGGCTATTTACAGTCATTCTTTCAATGAATCTTTATTTCAAGCTTATGAGAATGTTTTTTAGTGTTCCCATTTTATAGCGAAAAAACCCTGAATATCAGAGGGATCCCCTAAATCAGCTATTTTTAAGTCTCTATATGTTACCATTTTGCTAGGAATGTATTTGCTGTTTAATCAGTTACTTATCATCAATTTATTAATAGACCCATTTTGTTGTTTTTTTTATATTTGCATTTCTTTCCCTACTGTAGTTAAGACTTAAAAAAATGTTTTCTTACCTTATACTGTCTCATAATTACTTTTTAAATAACATTACTTGTGATTTACCCACACGTCATTAAATTTAGTCTCCAAGATTGACTTTTAATCATCTTCAACATCTGCTGGTCATTTGTAAACTTTACAAATAATGGCTAACATGTATATATGGTTCAGCTACGCGCTAGAAGCAGTTTTCATCATTTTATATGTATCCTCTCATTTAATTATCTGCCAGACACTATGACGCAGGTGCTGTTATTATCCCTATTTTACAAATAAGGAATCGGAGACAACGGAGGTTAATGATTACTAAGTGGAAGAGCCAGCATCAAGCCCCAGAACCTACTTCCAGAGTCTACATGCTAAACTCCTGTGCTGTCCTGCTTTTTCCTAACTAGTGGGTTGCTACTCTTTTTTTTTTTTTTGAGATTTTATTCATTTATTTGAGAGAGATAGAGATAGAGATCATGAGCAGGGGGGAGGTAAAGAGGGAGAAGGAGAAGCAGACTCTCCACTGAGCAGAGAGCCCAACACTGGGCTTGATCCCAGGACCCTGAGATCATGACCTGAACCGAAGGCAGACAGACACTTAAATGACTGAGCCACCAAGGGGCCCCAGGTTACCCACTCTTTATAGTTTTCTCTTCAGAACTATTTCCACTTATTGCCAGTTTCCATTTCCCATGAAGAATGATAGAACCAATCAGAGAAATATTGTGGGAGATGAACTGAATTTAAGTAGTAAAGTTTTGAAATAGAAATATTTAAGTTATCTTTATTGTTTGGCTTAGTCTGCATCTATATTTTGTGAGTTATATACATTCTTATTATATTCAATTCAAATTCAAATTTACCTAGTCTTCACTTAAACTAATGGTAAAACTACTGAGGGATTCTTGGGTATTGCCAGTGGTTGGTATTTGCATCGTTCTCTGGGTCTCTGATCTTTCAGATCAAAGACACAACAGAATTTAGTACTGGAAAGACAGACTCATCAGGCCCAGTCTCTGCCAAACCTAAACACACCAATGACAGTGATGTGCAAGGGTCTCATCTAAACCGCTAAGATGTCTTAGAGTTGAAAAGACCAAAAGGGAAGGAAAATGGCTGTATATTTTGAGTGTGAACAGGATATGGAGGCCTCTTAAGGAGAATCAGGTTGAATTTCCAGCTCTTTTTATTTTTTTTTAAATATTTTATTTATTTATTTGACAGAGAGAGACACAGTGAAAGAGGGAACACAAGCAGGGGGAGTGGGAGTGGGAGAAGCAGGCTTCCCACGGAGCAGGGAGCCCTACGTGGGGCTCGCCGTGGGGCTCGATCCCAGATCCCTGGAATCATGACCTGAGCTGAAGGCAGACACTTAAAGACTGTGCCACCCAGGTGCCCCTCCAGCTCTTTTTAAAGACATGTGTACCGTATTTGCAGTGATATCTCAGACAGTACTCATTCAATTGACTTGTTTTGCTTACTTTGAGTCAGTTCTTCTTTTCTAATTCCTTTGACATAGTTGACACTCAAAATGTGCATTAGATCAGCTGTATCTCTGAGTAGAGATTTGCCTTTACCTTCATAAAATGTAGCTCAAAGTTTATTGGAGTCTTTCAGTGGCCTAAGAACTTTGTTGCCAAAAGGTACGGTAAATTGCACAGAAAATGGTCCTTAATTTTTCCGATCTAATTCTGGAAATAATTTCCTCTGTATTTTCTCTGATTGTTCTGACAATATGTAGAAAATGGTGCAGAATTTAACAGATGAAAGGATTTAATATATAGTCTATGTCCTTAATGTTTTTGTGCTTTGAAATGTCTTAACATTACATCTATTCTGATTCTAAAGTGTGATGTATAAAACATTAATTTAAATGAAACAGCCCTCTCATTTGACTGACTTTCTATTGTGAGTATGTGTTTGAAGAATGTAAAGGCAAGACAGCTTAGAGTATATATAGTTCTGAAATTTTGTTGTATATTGAAAACGAAAATCAGTCTGTGGGCTTCTGTATTTTTTCAGAGAATGGAAGGCCTAATTGCTAAGTTAATTTCCCTGATGATTCAAACAGTGCTTCAGGTTGTTTAACATTTTTGCTGATTTGCCCCTGTTGCTGGGGTCCAAGTTGTCCTTTCAGGTTATCTTTTCTATTCAGTGTAGTCACCACTAAACACATTTGGGAGTCTGTGTATTACCAGGCAGCTTTAATCTCTTCATTTTTATGCACCTTCAAAACAAGATCATAGAACGAACTTAATTAACAGAGAAGAGTCAGAAAGCATTCAGTCTGTAAAATGGATATATGCTATACCATCATTCCCCTGAATTCTGAGACTTCAAAATGTCTGTTCCAACAGGCAAGCACATACCAAAATACAGCATTGAAAGTAGTGCATTGTATTCTCGTTTCCCTCCCTCCTGCAGACGTCCACATCACTTCTTTGTTTCAGAGCTTACAATATTTCCCCACCGCACCTTGAAATAATCTAATCCTTTACAGTGACCTGCAAGGCACTGTATGATCTGGACCGTGTCTGCCTCTTAGAACTTACCTCTGTGATTTCCCCATCACTCACTCTGCTCAACACACTGGCCCCTTTTTCTATTTCCTAAACACGCTGAGCTTTTTCTAGATTCAGTGTCTTGGCATTGGTTATTTCTTCTACACAAGATGTTTTCCCTTAGATCTTTTAATGCCTGAGTCCTTCTTATAATTCAGGTTTCAGACCAAATATTATTTTCTCAGGGAAGTTTCATCTCTCCACTCACTTTAAAGTAACTGCGCTCCCTATTCTAGATCACTTTGCCGTGTTTATTTATTCTCCTCCCCTCACTCTTTTCTCCCACTGTTTTAGGTTCCATACGGTCAAGAATCTTACAATTTATGTTAATCTTTATATTTCTAGCTTCTAGAATACTTCCTGGTGTGTAGTAAGTGCTCAATAAGTACTTGAGTGAATGAATGGATAGAGTAGTCACAACACAACTTATACTTTACAGAGTGGCTGTGTGGTTCAACTTTGAATTTGGGCAGGATTTGTGCAAAAGTTACAGAATAGCTTTCATCAAAGGAGACAAAAGAAAGAACTGGTTTTCGAAAGGACTGCTTTCATTATGTGAATGAGGATCTGACAAGAGTGTTCTTGAAGAAATATTAATTCACAGAACAGTGAATTTTCAAAGAGCAAAAGGAGAATTAACATTAGTTATGTGGTAGCACCTCTGAAAATCAAAGATGAAATGAAATTAGACTAATTGCATGAGGCAGTTTCTTTGTCTGACTGTAATCATTATTTGGAATCACCTATACCCCAAATCTATCTTACTAGATTTCAGGAAGAGAAAGACAATTACTTGGGCACAAATGCATTTTATTCCTTTCTTACTGCAGAGCTCCAGTGCTTTTGGTTTGATAAATTGCCTAAACTACCTGGCTGGCTTGAAGGGAAAGTTATGTTTTTACATTTATATTAAACAAAAAACTTGTGCTTTAAAAATAAATCATCACATCTGATGGTATTGCCTCTCTTTCATTTGTTTGCTATCAAGTGTGAGTTAAAGGTTACGTGCAGAACAATCCCAGGGGTGCAATTTACACTTCCAGGTAGCAGTAAAGCCCTGTAACCAATAACCATCACAAACGGAGGAGCTGTCAGAGACCAGATTCATTGCTCCTATTCCCAGAGTCCTTTTGTTTTTGGAAGACACTGAAATATGTTCTCTTTTCTTAGCCTACAAGAATTTCAAAGATGTCCTTTGACCTATCTTTTGGCTCTGTGCGATAAATATAGGGAAAATCCCCAGCACCTACTTAAGATTACATTTTGGAGGCAGGGGAGTGGGCGTACAGAAATTATACTGAATGACAATAACTTTATTGTCTTAGAGCTTTTAAAATGTGGTGCAGGGCGTAGAATAAGGTCATGGACTATGGAGCATAATTTTTGGTGACCAGCATCCTCTCATTACAAGCCTTCTCTGGGAAAATAATATAAACTGTGATATACATTAGATTGTCGTTGTCCTGTCTAACTCATGCTGCCATTCCTGGCTTGGTGCTAGAGTCTCTCAGGGCCTGTTATTTCCATGTACATTGAAGTTCATGGTGAACCTTTCCTAGCCTTTTCTTCAGAATTTTCTGGTCTTTCCAAGTGACTACACCAATAAATATTCAACTTTGTAGCTTTGTGACTTTCAAAATTCCTTTAATTTTTTTGGACCTAAATATTATCATTGGTAGGACCTTGCTGCTGAGGTCATTCTCAGGATCTTTCCCAGCTCTAAAATATAAAGACAAAGTAATCATTGTACTTTTCCTCATGAAGCAACACTTTCTGGCGAGACAGTAGGCATATAAATGTATGTGACCTATATGTTGTCATTTTTCTTTCAGAAAGAAGTGGATTAACTTCTTTGATAACTTTTATGAGTAGACTTTACTAAATTAAAGAAGGCATTCAGGATAAAAGCATTATAATTGTAGCAAGGATTCTATCTTGAGCACCAGCTGGCATTTCAGTATGGCAAACAGGAGTGGAGGCAGGAGCCAATGTGGGAGACATCTGATTATATTCACTGAGGAAGTGAGGCAAACCCTTGGAAAGAACTGGCCCCAAGGACATGCATCAGGGAAATAACTTCTCCCAGAAATAAACTTTAGCATCAGAGGAAAGAACTTATTCTGAAGGCAGTTTGCAAATTTCTCTTTGAACCCATTCCTGATCCATGGACATATATATGTCTGTGTTAAGGATAAAAAGCACTGTAATGAAAAATAAACTTGTTTCATGAAAATATGTAAACAATTGGGGCGTAGGTCACCCGATTTGCCCCCACCAAGTATGACAAAGAGGGTGGCTTACTTCCTCTCCTCTATTACCACAGCAGTAAACTTTGAGGGCTTCGTGGATTGATTGTATTTTCTAGCAAGAGATGGCAGAGAAGGATTAACACCAAGTGAGAATGGATTTTCTCCTGAGCATATGGAAAACATCTCCTGGGAAACTTTTCAATGGTTTGAAGTTCAGCCTTGGCAGATAGTTTTAGAGCCAGTGAAATTTCAGTTATTACAATTAATCAGGCCTCAACAGAACATCGTAGAAGCTCAGAATACTAATATATACACGAAGCCCAATTGCCAAAAATCTAGAGCTATGAATCTAGTGTGATCTTGTATTTGTTAGAAGCTTAGCGATAGATATACGGATGTTTGAAGAAAATCTTTAGATTCACATCATTTAAATATTAAGTTTTCAGCCAACAGAAATTGTTGTTCAGTCCTTTTAGCAATAATTGCATAAACGATTGGCCAGAGGAGTATGGCATCTAAAATATATGAAGATACTTATGAAATATACATTAGAGCAGATGGCTATGAGGAAAGCCAATTGGACAGAATAAAAAAATACAAATTAAGAAATTCACAGTTAATTAAAGAAGATTAAGGGTACTTAAAGGGGACATAAAGACCTAGGGACCTTCTCAAACAAAGGATTAGTATGTTGGTGCTATGCCATGCTCCCCTCTCCAATGTGTTTCTAATGAAAGGACAGTGATGTGTAGAACAGATGAAAAGACTTCATTAGAATGCTATCTTCCATAACCCAAATCCCTTGATTCAACATACAGGGATAGAGTGTCATAAATTCTCATGTAATTTGGTCTGGGTATTCCTCTCTTTTATTCTGCTATATGCATTCGGATCCCATTAACTTTTAAAAGGACTTTCATGCACAGACGATAATAGGCACATTTAGTGGGCACAGTGACTTAGTGTACTTTATAGTCTTCAACTGGGAAGCGCTGCTTTACAGAATGTTAATTCTCAAGGGCTTTGCCCTTAGCAGGTACTCTTTAATCAATATTTATAGAACGAATGAAGGAGGTTGTTCAGGGAGAAAAACAAGCTGTTTCCCCCTAGATTTAAAAGTACTTAACATATATTTCAAGGGTCATCTGCTAAATCCTATCTGTTTCTCAAGATTTGCCACATATTAACGTTTATATTCATCATCTACTCATTCATTCATTTATTCATTCAACTAGTCAACATTTATTGAATACTTGTGGAGTGGTAGCTGTTTTGTTTGATTCTGTTTAATAAAACATGGTCTTTAGCCTTGATGGACTCACTGTTTAGAGAGGCAACTGAACATTTAAATAATTTACATAGTATAATGGAAAAATTACTATAATAAAAATATGCACAAATGCTAGGTGAGCATAAAAGAAGAAATTCTCTACTTGGTTGGGGTGAAAGGGAAGAAAGTTTCATGAAGGGTGTCAAGAGAAGATGACTTCTGTTCTGAATCTACAGACTGTGACCTGCAGACCAAATCTGTTCACATCTGTTTTTGTAAATAAAGTTTTATAAGAACACAGCTATACCCATTCATTTAACACAATGTCTATGCTTACTTTAATGCTACATAACAGCAGAGTTGGGTAGTTATGACAGTTGCAGTATGGCTGGCAAAGCCAAAAGTACTCTGGTCCTTTATGGAAAAAGTTTGCTGACATCTGGTCTAAAAAGTTTGGCTTTCCTGGGACCAAGGTTAGAAAAAGTAGCATGTCTAGAGGCTTGGGTATATGATGAGAGAACATGGGTGATTAGAATAAATATTAAATGTTCAGGAGAGAGCAAGTAGGTCACTCTGTTAGAGTGCAGAGGAATAAAGGTAGGAAGGTCGTTTGAACCAAAACTATAGAAGATTTTAAATGTTGGTGACGCTTCCTAAACTCTAGGGGGAACACAACACTGACTTCTGGAGAATGTTTATAGTTCTCTAAGTCAGGTTTTAAGGAGGAAATGTCCTACATGAGAGCAGTTTCAAAAGAGGAGCAATAGAGTCATATTCTGTGGTCTTTGGCTCATCTTTGGGATTATGCATATTTGGAATGCCATGTAATGGCTACAGAAAAAGAGGCGCAGGATTGTCTGCCAATGTGGGAGGGGTTTCTTGCCAAGAATAATCCATTTCAGAAGCAACGTCTAGCCCAGGGT
Organism: Ailuropoda melanoleuca; assembly: GCF_002007445.2. Lineage (NCBI taxonomy): Eukaryota > Metazoa > Chordata > Mammalia > Carnivora > Ursidae > Ailuropoda > Ailuropoda melanoleuca. The sequence goes on from NC_048226.1 coordinate 52,724,723, forward strand.
AAAGGAGGCATCATTTAGGCCACTTCAATTGGTCTGGTCTGGGCAAAGTCATCCTTATAATTTAAAAGAGAGCCAGCTCAGTTCATCATATGAGGGTTTGGGGCCAAACCTTGACTAGATAAATAAATGTGAGGATATAGGACTTGGGAGTCCTAGATTTTACCTATCTGTTACCACTTTTTACTTGAGACATAAATGTAACAGTGACAAGGGACCTGAGGATATGTGCTTCCAGTACCCTCTGAGCAATAGTGGCTGAATTTAGAAGAGTGGATTCAGAACCAGTTAGGATACCTGAATCAACTGAAGACTTCTAAAAAGTAAACATTCTGGAGCTATACCCCAGACCTTATTCAGAATTTCTGGGCATAGACCCCTGAAATCTTTCACTTTTTAAAAACTACCTAGATTATGATTATTCAGCCATTTTGGTACAACATTGGGAACCACTGATTCCAAGACAGTGTCTGTATAGCATCATACAGTCAACATTTCTGTCTTTCTTACACAACGTTAGAGTTCTGCTATGTGTATGCTTAGTGACATGACTAAGGAATATTCTAAGGAAATAGAAGTTTATTTGATAGCCACTATAAGAGCCCCTGGAAGTTTTTTGTTATATATTTTTTTAAGATTTATTTGTTTATTTGGGAGAGAGAGTGGGGTGCGGAGGGGCAGAGGGAGAGGGAGAGACTCTTAAGCAGACTCCGTGATGAGCTGGGAGCCCAATGGGGAGCCCCTGGAGGTTTTAATTAGGGGGTGATACGAAGTAGGGAGTGATGTTTAAGATGATTATTGATATGGTGAAACTGTAGTTGTGGATTGGTGAGAACAAATGATTATGTATAAATTCAGTTCATAGAGTTGGAATTAATTTGGACATCATTTTAATTTAAGCTTTTATCCATACAGTATTTCGTCCACTGATTTCCTAACTGATGGCTATTAGAGAAAATCCGAATACTTTTAGGAAACCTCATTGCTGCTTGTGGAAGACCATGACACTTCTGGATATAGTGACAGAATTATCTTTCTTATACCAAGCCAAAACATGCCCCTGTATTTTCTACTCAGTGATTGTAACTTATACATCCTTAAAACAATGCTGAAAGAAATCAATGTCTTCTATTTTAATTCACTGATTTTATTTCTCCTCAGTCTTATTTTTCAAACCAAAATTTGGCCTTGTTTTTCCAGATAAACCTCAAAGAGCATGGTTTCGAATTTTTTATCATTGGTACATGACCTTTTGAACATACATTATATCAGTATTTCCCAAAGCATGCCCTTTGTGATACTAGTTCTGAGAGGTACATTTTTAAAAAGGATCCCGTGGTTATATTCACCTGTGAAAGGCTAAAAACCATACCTTCTTTAGAGCTTCACCAAATATTCTAGCATAGGCATTTTCCAAGGGAACCTGGGTTAAAGAAAACGGTCTTTAAAATAGCACATGTTTCATTTGGTATTTTTCAATTTATTTGATCACAGTAGCCTTATTTTCTGTCACATGTCAATATTCCACTGAACACACTTTTGGGAAGTACTGTTGTATGTTGCCAACATCCCTCTTTAAATGTCAGGCATAGGGGAAAAAATGCAACATTCCAAATGTCACCTTATCTGTGCTGAGTTCAGACTTTCTTTCTCTTTCAAAGATGTGAACACTGTGTTCTTCTTCTTCTTTTGAAATGTTCATCCTAATAAAGCCCACGACCACATCAGCATTTTTTAGTATTTGCATTATCCTACTGACTCATTGAATATCCTACTGTCTCATTGAAATTCTGGTCAACTAATATCATTAAGACTTTTCACATTAAATGCTGTCAAATTAGGTCATTCTCAGCCTCCCTACTGCTTGATAAAAATAAAAAAATATATGAGAAAGTATACACATTATTATTAAAATTTTATTCATTTTACCTCAGAATTTCATTTCTGGGAGGTGATTTTAAATCTTGATTTGGTGAGCTGCTTATTTCAGGTATATTTCATCTGAAAAATTGTGAAGTATGTCTCTTCTATGCTTTAATCTCGGTCTAGGCCTAAAGTTGAAGTCCTGTGGTTTATGTTTGGGTGTTTGTTTCTCTTAATCGTGGGTTTGATTTTCAGCAACCTTTGGCTACAGTTGCTCAACTAGTTAGTTGCATGTCCACTTAACCATAGATACTTCATCCTCATTCTTCTTTTTGGTTCACAGCTTAGTGTACAAGACGTCCTCAGTGTCTGGCAGCAGTTGTTGCATTAGTTCATATCGTTCTTCGTTCTAGTCGCTGAGGGGAGTGGGTTTTTCTATACTGTGTTTCATGTAAGCCCAGCCCTTTGGCCTTCATTCCTTTTTGGTATTCCTGACAGAGATTCCAGGGATTATGTGTGGGCCAAGAAAAGGAATTAACATTTTGTCTTGCTTTCTTACTACATTTAGTGACTGTAATGATGTAAGATGATGACGTGGAGAGGATTTTTCATTTATACTTTCTGTGTTCGAGTAATGACATATATCGGTTTAAAAAAGAGACAACAGGCACAGTGTTTGTTGAAACTCTGTGAGTATCTGCTAGTAAGTGCTTTGAACCCATCTTGTGTGAGGTATGTGTGTTAAACCACATTGCAAATGAAAGTCACTACGTTACTGAAGACATTACTATATCTAATTTTAAGTAATCATAGAAGTGATCATTCAAATTTCTCTCTCCTGTGTCATCAGTAGAGATAGGAATAGGAAGGGTAGGGGCTTAAGTTTACCTGTGATGAAACCTCTCTATCTGAAGACATGGTACAAAACAAGAAGCATTATTGGAATTCTTTCTGACCCCAAGTTTCATATGTGACTCAGAGTGGATAACGAACTAGGGTGTTAGTTCTGTTAGTTATCTTTGTACTTTTGGGAACTCTTTGATACCTGGGCTTTAAAGTTGCACTTAGTTCTAGGTGAAGGTGACCCAAAACTATTTTACTTAGGAATAATTGCCTTTAACATCACTGCTGACCATTTACTATACTTTGAAAAGATGCCAATGACCTACTCTTAAAAGGTATAATATGCACTGCTTTGTCAAATGCAGAAGTTATCTTTCCACTTTCAGTCATCTTATATTATTGATGCGTGAATATGATGAGAAGAAAATGCTGATGAAAAATGTTTAAGTTAAAGAAAAATCTATTTAAACTTCTGTACACAGAAGTAAATTATAGGCTTTCTGGCTGAGACAGAACCTGTCTATTTATCGGCTTAAACTATAATCCATATGGAAGATGAAAAGACCCTTGAGGACTTCAAGTGAAAGTTGTCTTCCTATAAGATGATTTCTTAGAATCTTTTCGTTAACTCTGTCCCCTAACATTACTAAGGATTTTTCTTTCAGAAGGAGTAGAATTTTTAAAAAGCTGAATGTTGCTCTGAGAATCCATATCTATCTGCTGCTTTTATTGTTCCTTGAATACAGAACAGGATATAAACCTCCATTATTGGAATAAATGAATGCCATGTTATTAAATATGGCAGATTTTTAGAGATGGAATTCTGGTAATGTTTTCAACAGTTTTATGAGATAATTCACTGACATGGGTAATTCGTAGCTAGAAGGAGAAGGAACAGAAGAGTTTGACGCCCCAGTCTATCCAGGCAAGCTGTGACTCAGCTGGAAATGGCTCCAGATATATTGAAGAATGCGTCCATCCATCTTTGCCTTCATGTAACTGGAATCTAGCCTTGCAGAGCAAAGTACACAGATTAAGAATAATTTATCAGAAAATGATTTAGCAACTATAAAATGGAAGGTCAAATTCATTGATTTTGATGAAAGCAGATATAGTAATTATAATTATTTCAAGTGATTTTCGTCTCAGAGGAGCATGTTTATGGTAGATTAGATATTGCAACAAGCAGACACATTGGCTTGATTTTGAAGATTCCAAAAATGACTAATCTGATACTGATTCATAAAGGAGCAGTATTGTACAGTGAGATGACTTTTCATTAAGTTGAAATGTTAAGTGGATCAAGATAAAATATAATCAAGGAAACTGTCTTGCTAATTATCAGCAAGGAGGGTCAGGAAGTAATATCCAGGACAAATCTCAAATTGAGTGACTTACCTTTTAAAGACTGAAAACAGATTGCATTACTGGTTATCCATAAATAAAATAATATAGAGAGGTAATTCGTTGGAAAAAGCAAGCGTGACTGTTATAAAAAGGAGTAGTTCTGTAACCATTGTACTAGTACCTTCCTTAAACTGGAGATAGTTCTCGAATCAGAGACGGAGGGAATGTTAAGGTGGTTGTCCCATAAATGCTTACTGTTCAACAGAAAAAGAGAATTTCAAAGGTCATAGAGACTGGTTTGTGAAGAACAGAAATTTTAAAGCACATCTAGGAGAAAGAGACTATCTTTGTTAATATGTTTTCTGGACTTTTCTGTTCTACACATAGGTAGGTCCAAATTTAAGTCAATTTTATTTATAAGTACCTTTCACAAAGGGGAGTTTTATTATATAAAACAGTAACACAGAAAAAGATTTGGGAGTAAAATGTGTGAATTTTTAGAGAATAAGTTTTCAATTAATTTTGTTATTTGTATTGTAATAAAAATAAATGAATATGCTAATGCAAACATATTAACTTCCATTAATATACACTTTTTTGATTCAGCGGTCATCTTCAGTAATTTCTGGTCTGCTACTGTTGAGGAGAGTGATTTTTTTTTTTAATGATTTTATGTTCTTCAAGAACTATAGCACAGACTCTAGAAACTATTAACTATCGCTCTAAGACTAGGCATATAGGTGGCATCCAGTAGATAGTTGGGAGACTGATTCATTAAAAAGGGACTACCAGAATGCCTCCCTAGCATTGCTAGTATTCTATTAATTTGTGTTATTGTATTGGGCAATAATAAAAATAGCATTTTTTTACTCTTTAAAAATGGATGTTTTTTCAATAATTCATGTTGGCTTTGTCCACATTTGATTAGAATCATGTTGATATTCTCTATCCTTAGGAGAGAAGCAATGTGAACACAATTTAGAAAACCATGACGTTTAGAATAGCTCGAACATGATTTTTGATCTTTGGTTTTGCTTGAGAATAGACTGCACTAGATGTTGTAGATCCATGCAAACTATTTCTTTCAATTATTCCTTCATTATTTATTCATTCAGTCAGTTATCGTCTGTTTACTAGGCACTTCTGTGTGCTAGGCATGCAGTGAACCTGAGGTGCTTCAAGTAATGGGTGAATGCAGAACCACTGCAGGAGAATGTGTGCTCTCCAAAGTATTGATGAGGTGTCTTATGAGAACTAAAATCGTAGAGAAGTCTAACACTGGATTGCAGGAGCAAAAGGTAAAGAAATGGGGGCGCCTGGGTGGCACAGCAGTTAAGCGGCTGCCTTCGGCTCAGGGCGTGATCCCGGCGTTATGGGATCGAGCCCCACGTCAGGCTCCTCCGCTGGGAGCCTGCTTCTTCCTCTCCCACTCCCCCTGCTTGTGTTCCCTCTCTCACTGGCTGTCTCTATCTCTGTTGAATAAATAATAAAATCTTAAAAAAAAAAAAGGTAAAGAAATGGTGTCAAGGTAGGTACCTCATGGAAGCGAAGCTCACCAAACTCATGAAGGGAAGGAAGCCTGGTCCCTTTTCATATTTTAGTCATCACATTTTCCATCTTTCAGGCCACCATACATGGTTTATTTTGCCTGAAATGCTCATTTTCCCTCTTCTCCCAAATACCTCTGTGTCATACATAAAGTCTCAATTTAAGTTTCACATCTTCAGGGAGACTTCTTGACCTCCTAGCCTAGAATAAATTAGGTCTTCCTGATATATGGCAATGTCATCATTTATTTCCCTTATCTTTTCAATTTTACTACAGTTACCCTATTTCTAAATATTTGATACTTTTCTTTCTTCAAGCTCCTTTTTAAAAAGGCTGTATTAACCATGATAGTCCAGATTATATATATCTCAGGTAATCAGTACAACAAAGGTTTATTTCTTGCTCATGCTTTGTTTTTAGTGAAGGTCGGCAGTGGATTCAGCTTTACAAATATTTCAGAGACTCAGAACAGTTGAGGCAGGCTCCACCGTACATTACAGCAAACCTAATAGAACAAATGGGTTTTTTTGAGGGGGGAGGGACTGAGATTAGTTTGTTTCTTTTGTTTGCTCATTTGTTTGTTTTGGGTTACTTGGTCCTGGGAGGAAAAACAGAATAACGCTGGGTTGCTGGGTCGTTTCACTATTATCCATTGGCTAGATGCAGCCACAGTCTTACCCAACTTGAATGGGAGTGAGGAATGTAGTTTTCTCGTGTCCTGAAGGGAGAAGAACCTGATATTGGTGAGTGAAGGTAAATGTCTTTGAATTGAAATCCTTAAAAGAAATAATGGTAAGAAGGAAATGATTTCCCAGATTTGGGCCAAAATTGAGAAAGAGCTTTTAGTTACTTCCATTTGTTTTAGTCCCATTATATCACAATTGCTGAAAGGATTTGACCCTGAGATTGCTAATTCACTTTTAGTGGTTATTGAGTGATTGTGGGGAGTAAAAGAAGGTTAGGGGAAATTGAAAGGGGCAAGCATAATTCCTTTTTTAACAATTTATAGGATATGCAGTGTGTAAATTATAAACCGATAGAGTATTGCAGGGATTGTTTATGGAAATTTAGGAACAGTGTGACCCCAGGCAGTTGCTTGTCTGCAGACCGTTATTTTCCATGTAGTAAGTACAGAAAGAGAGAAAGCATTTAGAAATTTTAGTACACATTTGCAGGGAATTTTACATCTAGGAAATTTAATAATTTAAAAATATTTTAAAATTAAAATCATTAAAAATGCAGTAGTATTTTGTGTCTTGCCTTTTATGTTATTTCATTTTTCTAGAAAATCGTTGTTATTGTATTTTACAAATGTTTCAGTCCATGACAGATCGGAAATTAAAAAAAAAACAACACACTGGTCCATTGCCACCGATCATTTGTGAAGCACTGGTTTGAGCGCTTACTAATGGAAATGAAGGAAAGGGATCATTGGAAATTAGCATATGTGGATATATTAAGAAAGCAACTAATGTCAGACCACATATATTTTTCTTTTTAACAACTGACTAATCTAGTAATGTGGGAGAAAACAATATATTTTGTGTATATGGATTTTGGCACATGATAAATTTTCTCATGATATGCTTTTTTGGAAAAGGTGTTGAAACGTGGGCTAGGTACTGACTTGAAGTAGGTCATTGGTTAAACAATCACAATAAAGAGCTCCAGCTGATGAGTCTGTTTACCTCTGCAGTTGCCCCTCCACTGTTCCTGAAAACTCTACTTCACCTCTGGTGGCTCTGTCCCAGCTCCTTTCTGCGTTCGCAATCCCTGTTTTTTTCAGGTGTACCTTTGTACCACTTCTGAGATGTGGAAAATGGGAAAAATAAAATAATTTTTATCAATTTAAAGGAAAAGATGGGGAAGGCTTTGTAAAGCATATGTAATAAATCATATATATTTCACTTGACAGAATTAACCATGTCATTTGGCTATCAAGATAATGAAAGTAATCTTAGATTGCATTATTAGGAGATTTATTGACCTATTTATGAATTTATAGCCCACTTTTCTACCAAACTAGATATGAGTCAGGTTGCTGTCTCTATATCTTTAAAAATCGCAGTAAACTTGTAGCAGCCTCGATGTATTTTATTGCATACTACAGTATTATGACATAGGTCTAAAGTTTGTTTCTGAGCTATCTAGTGACCAGCTATCTAATGACCAGAATCATGAATAAGATAAAAGTAAAGTTTTTTCCGGGAAAAATTAAACCTGTTCCTGAATGCTAGACTTCCTGTGTTCTCACAGAAAAGAAATTATGTGATATAATGGTCAATGTCTACTAACAAGTTTGCAAAATAATACAATGTTGAGCTCATATATCTTTTTCTTGCTGTAGCTCTTTGGTAGTCTAGTTGATCAAAATATAATAAGGCACTTCCAACATGTGTTCTCAGTTTTTAGGTTGCTTAAGGAGTTCCTGGGGAGATTCTGACTTTGCAGATCAAGGGTGGGGTTCAGGAAACTGTGTTATTGAAAAGCACCTCAGGTGATTCCTGATGCCCATGGTCCAAAGATCGTAATTTCAGAAACATTGATCTAGAGGAGTAGTTGGCAGTTTTCCATACAGGTGGTTTATCACAGCTGAGCCTTATATAAGAATGGCTCTTATGTGTGTTTCTGCTATTTGGCAAGAATCTGGATTGCAGAAATTAAATCTTGCTAATTCAGGAGGTAGCCTGTAAAATTTGACATTAAAATCTTCCTGCTAAATGCACTTAAAAAAAATAGTTCTGCCATCCAGTGTATTTCTCCTGGCTCTCTGAAATCAATAAATATTCTAAATATAGGATTCTTATGAAAGTGAGACAGCCTACACAGAAAAATCCCCATGGGGAACACTGATAGGAAGGATCGTCTGAGAAGTTACATAGAGAATGGAAGAATTATTTAAAATATTATCTTAAAGGTCAGATGGACAAATACCTACCACTTAACCATTAAATAATTAGTACACTAGTTTTAAGTTTTCATTTGGATGATTTAGAATAGTTATCCTTTATTCTGTAATATGGTTACATTGTACAAAAAGTAAATGGGCTAGTGTCTTTTTAAAACTATACTTTAAAGTAGTGTATTTGATAATAGAAAATAAGTCACATATTTTGAAGGTTTTAGGTCTTTTAGCTGACCTAGCAGCACATAGCAGGGAGTGCGTACCAAATTTCTCAGAATTTGTGCTATTAATCCCCCAAGAGGATCTTTGAACTAATCTCAAAAGAAAGTATCAGTCACCTTCTTACGATTTCGGGCAGTATTAAGAATCATTGAATAAGATGAAAATATGCTTTGTGCAAAAGAAAATCTTTTGAAAGAAATTCTGAAAGTTATATAAAAAAGAATAGATTTCCTAGATAGCATAATTTCTTTCAATTTTCTATATAAATGTGAAATCAAATAATCCTAAACCCGAGTTAATTTAAGTTTTTAAGGCTACGGGATGTGGGACTATTAACTATACCTTTTCTAAAAGTTGCTCTACTTTATGAATCACATTAGGTACAACATACTAGAATCAATCTCTTAAATGTGGGAAATTTTTTTTCCTTACATAAATGTGCTACCTAAATTATGGTGATTCTTGAAGCATTACACATTTTTGACATTGAATCCAAAATGAAAATCTTGTTTTATAAAGATAGAGATTGATAATTTTTGTACATGAAATCAAAGAATCTTAGAGACAGAGCGAATCACTCTACCTTACTTCTCTGTTCCTTGTTAAATACATTTAAACAAACCAAAACACCATTGAGGTGCCTGGAAGGCTCAGTCAGTTGAGTGTCTGACTCTTGATTTCTGCTCAGTTCATGATCTCTGGGTCCTGGGATCGAGCCCCAAGTTGGGCTCCACACTCAGCAGGGAGTCTGCTTAGGATTTTCTCTCCCTCTCCCCTACCCTGCCCCTACTCACATGTGTGCTCTCTCTCTCTCTAAAATAAATAAATAAATAAATAAATAAATAAATAAATAAATAAATAAATCTGAAAAAAAATTAAACAGACCAACACCACCACCATCGGCCATGCCTTGAGGCAGAAGTCCTTCTTGTGATATTTTTTCAAGTTCCATCTACCTACACTTTGATCAGAAATTTCCCAAGATGAAGTTTTTCCCCTTTATGTTAAGTCTACACTCTAGCCATACATTTCTAATTGTTGAAAAGTTCTGAGGCCAAATTTTGCCTTCCTGTAACTTTCCTCCTTATCCTTTGGTATGACACATGAATTATGGACGTGTCCCTGAATCTGCATTTTCAACTGTTTGAAGACATCTCTCATTTTCCCCCAAGTCCTTCCTCCGGGTAGAGCATTCCAATTATTTCAGATATTTCTTATATTACAGACTTCTCAGATGCACACTGTGTATTTGCTTTCCTCCCTTAGTGGGTCATGTGCTCATTGTGAACAAGGATAAGATCATTTTTAACCTTCCTATTTCCAGTCCCAGCATAATGTCTGGAACAGATTAGACGATTAAAAATTTATATCCAAAGTTTTACTAGAAGAATCAGTGATCAGTCACCACTGAGCTTTCTATATTTTCCCCCCACCCCAATATTCCCTTTAAAAGTAGTTCCCAAAACGAAACATGATATCCCTATGGTTATCTGGTCAGTACAGAATACAGTGATTATTACTTTTCAGATGTTGGACAATCCACATTTTAAACAATATTAGATATAGGTTTCTTTTCAGTATATCACTCTGTAGACTAAAACTGAGATTTTAGTTAGTTAAATACAGTAAGATTGTTTTCAGTTGACTAATTAGCCATTATCTCCCAATCTGTATGTATGTAATTGATTTAATCTAAATTTAGGACCTTAAATGTTTCCTGTTATTTCCTTTTTTATATAAAATTTTAGTTCTGTCATCAAATTTATTTTTCCTGACAGTGTTATGAGTAAATACGGTAAACTTGCCTTTAATATATCCTCCAAAATTAAAGGATCACTTTCAATAGATCACTAGAACCTTATTGCAAATTTTTATCAATCTATTAATCAACATATTTTAGGGATAATGATCATTCCACCTACTTATGCTATTAATAACCAGATAGTTCTTTTGTTCCCCACAGATTTTTCAGGGGAGACTTTATCAAAAGATATGTTAAATAAGAGTATACTCTTTTAAAAAGTGGTATTACAAATCATTTCTCTTATAGTACTGTCAAAAAAGGGAGTGTGGGGTATTATAACTAAGGAAATTCTCTTGGTGACTCTGTGCTAATTTCTGGAAATAACTGCTTTCTAAGTATCCATACACTATTCTAGAATTCTAGGGATCCATGTCATTAGTATAGTCATTGGATAATTTTCCTTTTTGAAAAATCACTGACAATATTTGTCCTTAGTTTTTGGAATTTCTTATGTAAGCTAGATTCCATCCTCATTAATCTCTACCCCCTTCCCCCCACTTCCCCAAGATTCTAGTACGGAAGGATTTCTAAACCTTGTCAGTATTTTGGGTATGGTGAAACCTGAAGCATGACATTGTCAACAAGGAAAGCCTAAAATTTACCAGATATTATGCATTTAGGAAAAAAAATAACGTTACCCCAGATATCACTATACTTGAAGTTCTTTATTCCTTCCCTATTTTGTCATCTGTGAAGTTTTGAAATCTACCATTTCGATATGGCTACATACTCTGTAGGTCATATGCCTAATGATGTTGTTTTTTGACTTTTTCTTCCTAATCTTACCTGTTGGTTCCCAATTATGTTTCTGCCCTTAGGTCCATGGATTTCTCTTTGTCTTTCCTCTTCAGTGATATCTGTGTTATAGATCTTTTGCTTTTCCCAGGCATATGTTCTATCTCTCCACATTTTCACTGATATCCATGGGATCAACTTACTTCTTTAGGTTACATTTTAAATTTTAATTTGTGAGACATCTGTATTCCTAACTGTTCTAGATATAGACCATAACCAAACCCATGAGAGACCTTAGTTTTATTACTGGACCCTTTGTCTGTGAATTATTTAACATCATTATTCTTTTTATGTCGAATTTATTTTTGCTGTTTATACTGCCAGTTCAGTCTTTTGACCTGGGCCTTTTTTCCTGTCCCTTAGGTCTTAAAAACTTTCATCATAGCAAGAAGTATTCATGACAGACTTTTTTAGACTTCCAGCCTTTCTCAATAGTTTGTGATGTAGATAAGCCTCAGTCTAGATCTTTTATGTTGTTAGATGTTTACTTTTTGTAGTTTTTTAAAAAAATTTTACTTCTATAGTCATACTTTTACTGGTAGAAAATATAAAATCCCTAGATATGCCTGCGTATCTGTAGTCATTATCAATTTCTATGTAATAAATTATCCCCACACTTAGCAGCTTAAAACAACAAGCATTTATTATCTCACAGTTTGTGGGGGATAATAAATTATCCTGTGATCAGTTATAAATAAATTATTTATATATAATTATTCCCGTGAGATTCATAGGAATCAGGTAGTGACTGAGCTGAGTGGTTCTGCATCAAGAGGTTGCAGCCAAGCTGTGGGCTGGTTTGCAGTTATCTCAAGACTCTGCTAGAGCTGCATGGTCACTTTGAAACTGGCTCATGTGGTTGTGGAGAAGCCGTGCTCCTTGCTAATTTTTATTTGGAGACTTTAAGAAGATATATGTAGAGAGAGAGAGAGACAAAGGGAGAGAGAGATAAAGAGAGAGAGGGGGGGGGAAAGGAGAGAGAGAGAGAAGAAAGAGAGAGGGAGAGCACAGGGAGAGAGTGCCCAAGGTAGAAGCAGCAGTTGTCTATAACTAATCTCAGAAGTGACATGCCATTATTTCTGCCATGTGTTATGTGTCACACAGCCCATCCCTGGCACCAGGTGGAAGGGACTGCACAGGGTGTGTGAAGCAGAAGCTGCAAATCATTGGGAACACTTTCAAGAATACCTAGTACCCCAATGTTCATAGCAGCAATGTCCACAATAGCTAAATCGTGGAAGGAGCTGAGACGCCCTTCAAAAGATGACTGGATTAAGAAGCTGTGGTCCATATATACAATGGAAATTACTCAGCTATCAGAAAGAACGAATTCTCAACATTTGCTGCAACATGGATGGCACTGGAGGAGATAATGCTAAGTGAAATAAGTCAAGCAGAGAAAGACAACTATCATATGATTTCTCTCATCTATGGAACATAAGAACTAGGATGATCGGTAGGGGAAGAAAGGGATAAAGAAAGGGGGGGTAATCAGAGGGGGGAATGAAACATGAGAGACTATGGACTATGAGAAACAAACTGGGGGCCTCAGAGGGGAGGGGGGTGGGGGAATGGGATAGACTGGTGATGGGTAGTAAGGAGGGCACGTATTGCATGGTGCACTGGGTGTTATACGCAACTAATGAAGCATCGAACTTTACATCGGAATCCGGGGATGTACTGAATGGTGACTAACATAATATAATAAACAATCATTAAAAAAAAAAAGAATACCTAGTACAACTGCTTTCAGTTTCCCATCCAAGCCTTCCCATGGAAGCATTCTAGGTTTCTTCTAAAGGAATCAGTAATTTTCATGGAAATTAATTAAGTAGTGATAGATGACTGAGGATATGAGCCTTTTTGGGTCCTCTGGTTAATTTTAGGTAAATTATCACTAAATTAGCATATTCTGATTAGCTTTATCATATGTCTCAGATGATCTAAACTTTAGCACCATAATTTGAAATTATTTCATTTTACAGCTTTCAGAGAATCAGGAAAATGAGTGCCCTTGTTAAATACAGAGAATAGCCACTTGGAAGATGCACTCTTATATATGTGGTCCTTACCACATTTAATTCTAGTTCAGAAATTTAACTGTATGCAAATATGTAATGGTGGTTTCTCTTACGGTGGAATTAGATAGTACTGTGTGAAGTTAAAGGCAGAGATATGGAGGCACAAAGGCCATGAATTTCATTTTAGTTTTTCAAATTGTACAAAGTAGTGTCCCCAGCAGGGGATTTGAGATAATAAGATATTATGCTTACCCTCGAGGACCTTATAGTAGTTAATTTTAGAACAGACTTATTAGACTTTGGCCATCATTTCATTTTTCCTTACCTTCCAGCTTCGAGATGGATATCCTGTCTGTCAGTTCAAGATGATGTGAAAACTAGTGAGATGATTCTTGCAGTGTTGTGATCTATTCAAAGACGTGTTATATAAATGTCTTATTAAAATGTAAAGAGCCGTATGGTCATAGACACCATAATGATCAGATGCCATTACACAAAATATGTATTTTTCCCCCTTTAATATAAGCATGAAAGTTTTTATGCTTTCTTTTAACACTCACAACTCTTAAGAGTCTTTTCTTGCAAATATGAAACTCAGTGGTAAAATGGAAGTAATTTGCTAATTGATGCAAAATAGAGGAAAACCCTTTCCCCTAGTTATTTGGCAAATGAAATCATTCTAAGTTTCTCCTAGGGGAATTAGTATTTCAGCCCAAAGTGATTTTTGGCTTGCAGAGCCTTACATACATTTTTAAATATTTAAAATAATTTGGAGTAAAATGTCACTACCCTTTTGAGAAATAGAACAAGGAGATAAAAGCCCCCCCCCCTTTTTTTGAAACAGTAATACTGTGAAAGAATAAAGAATCCAGGTTAGTATTTTTGTACTATGTCGTAGCCCCACTAAAATGTTTTCTTTCAAAGTAAATCTTGGAATTGTATGGGGAGAAATCCTCACCCCAAAATGGATTCTTATCTGTAGTTTTAAAAATAAGATTTTTCTTTGGGTGACTTTCATATGGTCTATAGCTAGATGCAAAAGGCAAGCCACACAAAAATATATATACCAATCCAAAATGATACACTTTTTGCAGGTTTGAATTAGCATTAAAGGAAAAAATTAAATTTAGCTACAATAAACCTTATTAACTAAGAAAAAATTTGATATATTACTCTCCTCCCTCTGGGGTGCCAAGTTGGAGTATATAGTATAGTCAGGCCATTGGATTTTTGCTGCGTTAAACTTAACCTGAGAACCTGAATTGCAGGATCCTTATTGTCTTGACGGTAGGTCTGATTAATTCACAAATGCTCATTATTTCTAATACAGGAAAATAAGAGATAATCAGCTTGTAAAAATTCCTCCTCGCAGTGCTGTATCTTTGAATTCTGAATTCTCAAGGAGTAATTTTTGAAAGTGTCTCCTGGCATTTTGTTATTTGCAAATTATGGCTGTATTACTTTAAAAAAATTCAATATCTGAAGATCAGTACTTACCAAATACATGGAGGAGAGAAAATTGTTACTATTTGTACTATAAAAATATTCTGTTTTACAAAATGATGCACTGCATGATTCCTATAAATAAGGAGCTTCTCTAGTGCATTTAAGAATGTGAATTGAATAACAGAAATGTAATCTATGTAGAACTTTCTAGTCACACATTTACTGAGGAACAGAAGCACATTTTTTTTTCAATTTAAGACTGTTTCTGATTAATTTGTGTTCAGGATGAATTTAAGCCACTTAATAAAATCTCAATCCATCTTTGGGAATCTGTTGTTTTTCTTCACCAGAAATGTTACTGTGGCTTTCACCAATCAGTGTGATCGAATTCAGCTTCCAGTTCATCTAGGGCTTACTGAATCTTTCTGAATCATATCAGTCAAGATGCTAAATGAGAATATAGGACATCTATGATCTTCTAATGCATCAGTTGCCATGGATGCTGCTCTTCTGGCCTGATTTGATCAATTTTTTTCAAGCAAGTAATTTGATAATTCTTTCCAAAGGGAAAATGTCATAATGTACTTGTTACCAAATTGAAAGGACCAAATTGTTTCTTTTAATTCATAATGGTCTCTTCCTAATAACCAGGATATTTTGGTCATTTTATTACATTCAGCAGATACTAAGACTTGAGTTTATGTATTTTAAAGTGTGTCATTAAAAGTCTTTTATTTTTAATTTCCTTTGTTATGCTTATCAAAAAAATTATCTAAAAATTCCTAATCTTTTTATTATGAACATAGTGACATTTTCCTTGAGAAACAGTGGCTAATTGCATCACAGTTCATGAGACAGTTAGCTAACAGTACTTAATGCCAACCATCATCATCATCAAAAACATCCACTAAATGCTGCATTGGAACATGAGGTTTATCACAATCTAGAAGATTCTAGAAGATTCTTTATTCAGAATTTTTTGACTACCTTGCCCTGATAATCTGCTTCCTGAAATGAAATAGAACAGGAATAAAAATATGCCTTGCTATGAAATGTTATGTGCAAGGAGGGACTTTTTCAGTTTCCTTAAACCAGTCTCAAACTCAAGGCAATGCTTTAATTTTATGATAATAGACATAAGATCGAGTGTGCATTTGCATACTTGACTTTAATGCTGCATGAAAAATAGGGGCATCATGAAATTAATTAGGACAGTTACTTTCAGCCATGAGAAAGAAAACAGTTATTATCTAGCAATTGCCAGCTGTCCTTTAGGTGGCAGTATGTAGCAAGGAGAGGTTGGCTCTGATCTTGCTGTGTAGGCTAATGACAAAAAGTAAAAAAGAAAAAAAAAATCAGTTTCTTGTCAGAAATGTCTTCTTGCATCTCCTGCATTTGGTTTCTTTTTCTAATGCCAGTCTCTGGTTTGAATCTCTAAGCATACATGCCCTGTATCACTGAAATCATTACCGTGCATTTTCTTTTGTTCAGAAACAATACCTGTTCTTTAATATGTACCTCCAAGTACCCACAGTAGTGTTATGAGCTCTGTGGGTGTTAAGGGATATTTTTTGACTGACTGACTGTCAATACTGTGTTGAAAGTAAACATCTCAACTGTTCTATCACCTCATGTTTTTCAAAATTGGAGCACAGAAGTTATTGTAAGAGTGTTGGCCAAGATACGAAGAACAAATATGTAGACATACTGTCTAAAAAATACTCAGAAATCAGTATTTGTTTCTGAATTCTAGAGAAAAACCCCTGTGAGTTTCTCTCTCTCATGGATATGCTATTCCATCTGGTTTTGTTGGGGATTAGGCTTTGCCAGTTCTGTCCAAACGCTTTGTCATAAATTCAGATATGAAGCCATGTTTATCCCTTTTCATTATAACCATATATCCATGCAGTACTCACTTTCTCCTTATGTGAATATAATTTTTATAGCAAAAATACAAATATAGAATAAGTCCCTAAGAATTTTTTTCTGATCTTCTTTTCTCTTATCCAAAACAAGAACTATTGGATGTTTGGAAATAATGCATGTCTCTAATTACCAATGTCTTATAAAAGAGACAGTAAAGGAATTAGAGCAGTCCAAACATTGCAGCTCCAAATCTTGATCAGAGACTTTATCACTTTTTACGTAATTATGTTCTGTCCGTGTCTGATTCAATTAGAAGTCTTTCCAACAAAGCAGGTTACAGCCTCTGGAGCTTTTGATCTTCTTTAAGCCTCTGATGTAATCAGGCAAATGATCACTTCAAAAAGAGAACACAAACCCTCGAAACCTATTTCCCAATTTCAAATGATACTTTTAACCCTCTGTGCTTCCTGCAGCTGTCACCCTAAGTCAACAGCTGGGTTCTGTGACAAGCCAAAAGCTTAACTGTTGCAGAACATTTGAGCCATCTTGATGCTGTGTTTGTCAACAGTGGCTTATTTCTTTTTGCCTCCTTTTTAAAAGGGCACTGAGATTCAGCTCATTAATTCAGTTTATTTAAAAAAAAAAACACGAAACTCTTGCAAAGGAACTATTTAAGATAACCTTTCCCAGCTATTTGACGTTTATAGCCCTACTAAGTTGCAAAGGGTTTTCTCTGTCTCCTTGGTCTTTTCATTGTTTTCAGATTCATAGAAACAAGCTTTTTCCTTGACCCTAATTTGCTGCTTTCTGTCTTCAAGCTGTAATGCCCTTCTACTGAGTCTCTTGTGTTTTATCAGATGTCACTTGTTTTTATGCTTTATATACTTTGTGCTTTTGTCCTTTTCAAACTACTGTGGATGATTGTGGGTTTCAGTTCCCTGACACAACTGTCCTAGTCCTTTGTAAACTTCCTCTTGTGGGTAGAACACAGATCAGCTGCTGTTTAATAAAGCAGGCATCTCATTTCATTCCTTTCACATCCATCAAAATGTCTTTTCCAAAACTGGCATTCTTCCACTATTATTTGGTTAACTTGCCACATACAAGTGATTTTTCATTTCTTGATTGGGGAAAGAAACTCTCAGGGGTAATGTTTTTCTCGTCGAATTGTAGAATACCAGCTTTCCTCCTAGATACAAAAAGCTTGCTCCTCTGCCATTTTGATACCTATCCAGCCTCCCCCCACCTTGAAGCTACTGGCTTTTGTGAAAGTTAATGATATTTGGAGAAAAATGTCACATATTTAAGTTCACCTGGAGTTAAAAAACAATTAAAAAATTACATAGTTTAAATTGATGGACTGCTAAAATTAATTACACTGATGGCAATTCTGAATGTTTATGTGTATATATTTTTTCTTATTGGTAAGAATCTCAAATTACAGATTTCCATTTATTTCCTTCTTACTACTGTTGAGAAAAAGCAAGAGTTATTTTTCTCAGTTTGTGGATGGGCAAATGAAGCAAGGCTAAGTGAGCAGAAATACAGTGACAGAGGAGGGAATAAATGTCTCCTAATTCCAAGCCTGCTGCATCTAGCACTTTGAAGCTGCTGGCTTCTATGAAAGTTACTGATATTTGGAGGAAAATGTCACCATTAAAGCATACTACAGCGTCTACTGGACCAAAGGGATTCTGTATCTACCATCAGAATGCAATGCAGTGATGTGTTTTTGAAAAGTCGTAAGGATCTGTAACTGCTTAAAAAAAAAAAAGGCGATTTTCTTTGATTACTTCAAGAGTCTGTTAACTGATTAGAAAGGGTTCTTAACTAGGAAGATCGGTAGGGGAAGAAAGGGATAAAGAAAGGGGGGGTAATCAGAAGGGGGAATGAAACATGAGAGACTATGGACTATGAGAAACAAACTGAAGACCTCAGAGGGGAGGAGGGTGGGGGAATGGGATAGACTGGTGATGGGTAGTAAGGAGGGCACATATTGCATGATGCACTGGGTGGTTATACGCAACTAATGAATCATCGAACTTTACATCGGAAACCGGGGATGTACTGTATGGTGACTAACATAATAAAAAAACATTTAAAGAAAAAAAAAGAAAGGGTTCTTAATAATATAGAAGGCCTGAGACTTCCTGTGAACTTCTCCAACTGTACAGTCCATTTGGGAGTTCTTATTAAAATACTGTTAAATGCCTAAAATAAGAATATTTAGAATTTTTCACACAAGACCTACTGAAAGGACTTTTTCTGAGGAGGTCAGCATTATGTTAAAAAACATATATTTAACATTTTTTCCTAATTACAATACATGTTCATAAAGTAAAAGTTTAGTACATGCAATGTTGCAAAACCAAATTGTCTATAAGTGTCACTTCGGTTTAATTATTTTTTGGATTTTTAAGTAAACATACAAAATTTTACAAAAATGGGTTTATGGGCCCCTCAAGAGAGCCCCAACAAATAGCACTCTTTTTCCACATTGAAAAAGTTGGAGGGAAAAAACCCAAAAGTACTATCAAGGCCAAAAAAGTGTTTAATACCCAGGGAGGTTAGGCGGAGGAGGCAGCTTTATATCTGTTAGCCAAATAGGCTTGCTAATAGGAAACTCCATGATTACACAGTTTCCCCCATCTAGTCCTGTGTTGTTCTGAACTGGGGCTTGCCCATGCAAGAAGCCGACCCAGGTAAAACACAGCATGGAGGAGAGGAAAATTTGTCTTCTCTGCAGGAAAGCTCCTTCTCAAGAGGAAGAGAATGAAGCTAAGCAGAGCATGTCCAGTCAGTCTTCCCACATTTACCAATTAGTTAACTCAGAGCCAAGAGAATATGCATCACACAAGTTAGTTCCCCTTAACTAGAAATACATATCAAATATGGAGAAGTATTTCTCATCAGCAGGGTCACAAAATGCCTGTTGGTTTATATTTTGTTCCCCCTTACCCGCATTTAACCAGGAAACTTTACTTTGCTCTAGGGTCTATGTGAACCCACCAGACTTACATTGAAATGAAATGATTTGGGGGAAAGGATTGAAGCATTCTGTAACATCTAGGAAACTATGAAGGCACTCTTGCCTAGATTTTGTGGTGTGTGTGTGTGTGTGTGTGTGTGTGTGTATGTGTATGTGTGTGTTTGTGTGATGGAATATTATTCAGCCATAAAAAGAAGGAAATCTTGCTATTTGAAACAAAGTGAATGAACCTGGAAGGACATTAAGCTAAGTGTAAATATGTAAAGAACCCTTAAAACTCAGCAATAAGGAAATAAACAACTCAATTAAAAAATTAGCCGAAGATGTTAACAGATCCCTTACCAAAGAAGATAGATAGATGGCAAATATGCATATGAAAAGATGCTTCACATCTTATGTCTTCAGGGATATGTAGGTTAAAACATTAATGATATACCACTCATTTCACACAGTAGAATGGCTAAATCTGGGACACTGACAATACCAGATACTGGTGAGGATATGGAGCAATGGAAACTCATTCATTGCTAGTCATGATACAAAATGGCACAGCCACTTTGGAAGACAATTTTGTGGTTTCTTACAAAACTAAGCATATTCTTACCATTTAATCCAGTAATCATACATATTGGTATTTACCCAAAGGAGTTGAAAACTTTTGTACACACAAAAACTTGTACACATATGCTTATAGCAGCTTTATTCATAATTGCCAAAATTTGGAAGCAACCAAGGTGACCTTCAATAAGTGAATGGATATGTAAACTGTGGTATATCCAGACAATGGAATATTATTCAGCACTAAAAAGAAATAAGCTACCAAGCCATGAAAAGTCATGGAAGAACCTAAAATGCATATTACCAAGTGAGAAAAATTAATCTAAAAAGGCTACATATACTGTATGATTTCACCTGTATGCTGTTCTGGAGAAGGCAAAACTATGGAGACAGTAAAAAATATCAGTGGTTGTCAGGAGTTACGGGGGAGGGAAAGATAAATAGGAAGAAAACAAAAGATTTCTAAGGCAGTGAAATTACTAAGTATGGTACTGTAATGGTAGATATGTGTCATTATAAATTTGTCCAAACCCATAGCATGTACAACACCAAGAATGAGCTCTAATGTGAACAACAGAGGCTGGGTGATCCTGTCAGTTTAGGTTCATCAGTTGTGTTTGTGGGTTCTTTTTTTTTTTTTTTTTAGATTTATTTATTTATTTGAGAGAGAGAGGGAGAGTGGGTGTGCATGAAAGTAGGTTTCTTTACTGCAGAGGCAGAGGGTGAGAGAGAAACCCTCAAGCAGACTCCCTCCTGAGCACAGAGTCCGACTCAGGCTTGATCCCAGGACCCTGAGATCATGGCCTGAACCGAAATCAAAAGTCAGACCCTTAACCAGCTGAACCTCCCAGGCACCCCTAGATTCATCAGTTGTAATAAATATACCACTCTGGTGGGGGAATGTTTATAATGGGAGTTGCTATTCATGTGCAGGGGCCGGGATATGTGGCAAACCTCTGCTCAATTTTGCATGAACCTAAAACTACTCTAAAAAATAAAGTCTACATAATTCTGTGCTAAATTGGGTTATCTAAACTCTAAATAGTCAAAGTAGAAATATATCAATATTGGCTTAAATAATCAGAAAGGTCTTAGTGGAGGAAGATGGACATTTTTGATCCCTGAAGGATAGATAAAATTTGACTGGTTGCATGTCAAAAGGGGAATAGTATTAACAAAGGTGTTGTAGTTTCTGAAGCTCAGAGAAGTTAATTATGTTTGTTCTTAGAGATCGCAACACATCTCAGGTGAGAACACCACTCTGATCCTTGGCTTTCTTCTTAAAGTGGCTTTGGAAAGTATATGCTGAACCTTCAGAGCTGTACTGAGAAAATCCAGTTCAGTACCTTCACCATTATAATATTTCTGCTTTTCTCCTTCTGTTCTTTGGACCATCTGTGTTTTCCTGATCTTTGGAACAAAATATTGAAAATGATAAGAACTGGAAGATTGAATAGTACTAACAATTAGAAGAATTAACCTGTGGGAACTTCATTTCAAATCTCATGAAACAATTATGAGTAACCCTCATTAACATTGGCTTGAACATATCTGTGGTAACCACTAAGTGATAACTGTGGCCTAATATTTAGGATTACATTACACAATAAATAGTAGGTATGATTACCAAGCAGGTGAACAAAATATAGAGGATGCAGTGAAAATTGCTGACACCAAGAATATTAGATCTAAAAAACAGCGTCTGAAAAATGCTGTTCACCAGGGGCTAGTGTAAATTCTATGCTAAACAAGAAGGTCCATTGTACTTTCACATTTATAATTATTGTTGTGATGAGATGTTCAGTCAGCCATAATAACTTATATTGGTAAATTGTGATTTCTTGGTACTTTTGATAATAACATGGCAACTGTGGAATTCTTTCACCATTTAGAACCTGTTTGTGCTATGAGTAATGAAAAACTGTTGTATCAAATACTCTCTGGAGCATGGAAGTGTTTTCTACTGGAATATATTCTAGGAGTAGATTTCTGATTCATGAGTAGATAGGGAAGTGAAAGATTCAGTTAGAATTAGGATTTTGAATTATGTCAGCTATTATTTTTTTCTCCCTTTTGGGAAAATCTAACACCCAAGACAATGAAAGAATTTAACAACTTCTATCACATAATCAGTTCATTCTTTTTTACATGGTAACTAATCCTAAACCATCAGGGTATGGATTATACTTTTTAAAATGGGTTTTCACTTTTAAAGTCACTAATATTTAACTTCAAAAAATTCAATTAGTATAATCCTGTCTTCTGCCTACACAGGCAACAATTTATAAAACCTTTAAAATTTTATTCATTTCTGCCTGGTTTACCATCAAGTGGTATACATAATGTATTTTATCTACTATATATGTAAAAAGTGTTTCCTTTTGCTTTTTAAAATATTTTGAACCTGATTCTGTTTTTGTTTTTATTAAACACATATTTTACTTTCATCTTTTCCACCCCTCATGTCTTGGTATTATTTGTTTGCTAATGTGGCTTTTCCTGTCCGCATCACACCCATTGAATGGGTGTTTATGAAATATTTGACTCAACCTCATGGGATATTTTTTTTTTGTCTTGCACTCTTTGAGTATTCTATTGGCTAATTATCTTTAGATAATAAATCATATCTGTTTATTGTTTATGTTATGATAATATACTGCATCTTATTAATTTCCTAATAGTTACTTGGGCATTAAATAGCCTACTTCTTTAGGATTATTAACTTGTAATATCATTATGTATATCATAATAGTGCATGATTTTATAAACCTATATAAAGATTTGCACTCTTCCAGGGGCGCCTCTGTGGCTCAGATGGTTAAGTGTCTGCCTTCGGCTTAGGTCATGATCTCCGGGTCCTGGGATCGAGGCCTGCATCAGGCTCCCTGCTCAGAAGGGAGTCTATTTCTCTCTCTTCCTCTGTGTGTGCTCTCTCTTTCTCTCTCTCTAGCTCTCACTCTCTCTCAAATAAATAAATAAAATCTCTAAAAAAAAAGGTTTATATTTTTCTGAAAAGTCCTACTATAAATTCTTTTAGGGCACTGTACAGTTAGTTAATGCTGTATGTCTTCTAAGAGATGGTAACTTCCTACTGGGAAAATTGAGGAATCGATTCTAGGAAAACCAAAGTTTGTCCTACATAAATTAGCGTTGGTTTGCTAACTGGTCCCTGTACATGCAAGGAGGGGAGAAACTGAAGAAAGAAGTAGATTACTCCATAATGATAGGTAGCAGTTTTAATATGTAAGAGAATTTACAAACATTACACTTTGGATGCTGCAAGACATATAGATCTTCATACCTACCTGTCAGAATCTTAAAAGTTTATATAGAAATCTTAACTGGGTTCAGTCACATACCTACTCCTCACAGTCTCAACACAGTTCTTTCTCAAGCTGTATCCTTGTAGCAGCTTCTGGGAGTGGATAAGGCCAGCAGAACACACATTTGAAGGACAGCCTCCAGTTGTCTGGATCCAGCTAGAGGGTCAGCTGGTGGTCACGTCTTAACCTCCTCCAACAGTCAGTCTTCGTGATGATACTGAAAGTGATTGCTCTGCATGGTGCCAAGTGTGATAGAAAAAATGACAGTTGTGTCTCTTGTTGTATATGACATAGAATTCTTGTTCTTTGATTTGTTTTTAGTGTTGTTCCTCCTTCTCTTTGATTCACTCATTCAGTTGTTACTCAAAACAACAACAGTGAAAATAGTCACGTTCCCATTGAGAATAAGTGTGATTGCCATTGTGATTTAGTAATCGTGTTACAACTATTCCATATCTTTACCGTTGTGATTCATCAAGTACCTGCTATGGCTCTGCCATTTCTTTATATGTTAGCTTTTGAGTAAGTTTCTGTCATTTTTTTTCTCTAGCCATGACTAACCCAGTGAGGTTGTTTAGAAGCAATCATCCTTTCAGAATTGATAGCTTGGCTTTGTTCTGGGACATTAGTTGGTGACCTTTTTTTTGCAATAAATGTTGTATTACTCTTGGATGATATTGATGAAGTTTGATTAGAAATCCAGGACCCTGTTAAGTAAAGAAGGGTTTCTGTGGGGCTGAAATAGAGTGTGTTCCCCAGGAAACCTTTAGATAGACATAAACTCTTTAGGAACAGATTAGAGTCACAATGTGTGAGTTAAAATCATGTGTCATATCAAAGTTACAAAAAGATAGAAGTGTCTGTTGGAGTGAAAATGTATGGGGACAGTCAGTCTAGTGTCTAGGTGTTCTACAAATTCATATCTATGTCAAACATAAGGTTTTAGAAACTTTATAACAATTCTCCATGGTATACATGTCACTAGTACTACTGCCTAGGAAAGAAGAGAGAATTTTATCAATAGGCTTGCCTCAGGTTAGTTACCTAACACATAAGTTAGTGATTAAGAAAACATTTTTAACATCTTACCTTTAGGAAGGATGTGTGCTTAATTCAGAAATAGAAATTTAACTACGTAATTTAAAGTCATAGAGGCAATCACTGGGTTAATTCAAATGAGTATTAGGTGGAGGGGAGAGAAAGAGAGGAGAGCAAGGCAGTTCTCCAAATTCCTCTTCTCTCATGGTGAGGAGACAAGAGAAACTCTCAGGCATTTATGAATAAAGAGGGATATATAAATATATTTTGGTGATAGTAATGAGTAAAATAACTAAAAATAAAAATGTTGAAATACTTATTTTGGGAGTATAGGGCTAGAAGGTCAGATCTGGGAAAAAGATCCTACATTTTTACTCTTCCATATCATTTGAATTTATTTTTTTCATGTGGGTCCTGTATCTTTAGAAAAGATACTCTCCTTTGGTATTTCCATTCTCTATTCTGTCTCTATGTTTTACAATCATATGCAGCTTTGGCCGAATCTCAAATAGCTTAAATCTCCCCATCTCTCTATAAGAACAAACCATCTCATATGACCTCCAGAGCATTTTCACTGGGTTCGTGCCCCAATCTTCTGGGTGAGACTATCTATAGAGTACTTAATACTGTCATTTTGAGGGTTTCTTGTAGGAAAATAGTTATTATAGAATATGGTTCCAAAGGTTAGAACAAAGACCTGTATGCAGACATGGAAATAAGGGAAAAGTCAGAGTTGTTCAAAGATGGAATGAATAAATTCCTGAGGTACTGAGGACCTGTCCCTGGAAGGTTCAGCTTAGGATAGGTGGCATTAGCATCATTCGTATAGTGGGCAGTGAGATGAAATTGTGACTGTACTTTACCTTACTGGAGTGTTGAGTATATGCAGAAAGTCTTTTTTAAATATATATGTGTAGAAGGGCCTATAGTCCATAGGCTCTAGGGTAGTATTTTTCCATATATGATCTATAGATGCCCTAAATGAGAATCAACCTCAGTGTCTGGAAATTTCTGGACCCTGAAGTGGACCTGCTGCCTCAGAAGCTTTTGAGTCCTGGAAATCTTAACTTTTAATAAGCTCCCCAGGTAGTTCTGGTGCCCACTAAAGTGTGAGAGTCTCTGCATGTAAAACAGAAACAAGTACAAAATTTGTGCCAGGTAAGTATATTTCAAGAATGTGGCTCTTACGTGACCATAACAGTGTATACATTGAGTAAGCCCTGGGGAGAAGATAGTAAATGCCAAGATTTTTTTTTTTTAAATTGTGCTCATTTTGGTTTTATAGTTTTATTTCCTCTCTTCATTTTATATTTTTCTTTCACTGCATGCTATAGCAATAGTGATGAATGCTGATGAGGCTATAGTTAATCCAACCCCAGGCACTCATTTTCAGGTAATTATTTGCAACCAGAACAGCACTTAACAGTACTGACTTACCTATTTGGGAGATTAACTAATTAAAAACTCAATCAAGACAGGCTTCCCCCCCCCCCAAACTGGTTAAGAGGAAGGAATGAAAAAAAAAAAGAATATTTTGCCTTCTAATGTTTTTCTGCCATCATTTTATATTATTAAAATATGGAGTGTATTTTTTATTTCTCTGTTCTGTTAAACAGGATGGAAGATTACTATGAAATGGTGGGGAAGGCACAACTGAGAAATGAATCATATTTATCCAGCCAGATTTATTTCAAAAGATGCAGTAGAAGAGGGCACTATTATATATAGTCATTATGTAGATGATTAAGAGAAAACAAAAGGTTTAGATTTTATTAGCTGGGTATATTTTTTATACTGTCTCAAGCCACTATACTTTATGGATGTAAAGTTTAGTCCAAATTTTCATTTGTCTAATAAAACAGATTAATGGGCTATACTACAGTACAAGAAATCATTCCATTGATTGCATAAAAACAAATGTCACTATCTTGTCATTTATACAATGAGAGAGGATTTGGGGTTTTTCTATTTTTTTTTTCCTTGAGACAACCATCAAATCAAACTTCAATATATTTTCCACAGTCTTACAGTTGGCCAGGTCAGTATTGAAAATGTGTCTTCCTGAGCACCCTTGTTGCACTTGGGTGCCCGTTTACTTTTGGAGCTGTGTAGTGATATATCAAAACCATCTTTTTAAAGAAAAATCCATTTCAAATGACAGTATCCTATCTTTAAAAGTTTCCAGCCATCTAAACATTCTAAGAAAAGATAAAATACCTGCTATGGGCAGCAGAATTTTGGCTAAATTTTACACATTATTAATCTTACGATGTTCGCTCATATACTCTGGGTAGTTTGGTTGCACTTTTCCTTTTCATATGTACTTTTAAACTGTGTAATGTTGCTCTGCTTTCTTCTCAGAGGTGGCTGTGATATCGTTGCTTGTGAAATGATCCTGTTCATAGTTTGATGTCATCTTGTTAAATGTGGGAAGTGATTAGGGGGTCTTTTTGTTTGAGAAACACATTAAGATATGACTATTGCCATTCATGTATTCACATTCATCCATCTAGATTATTTTCCCCAACCCTGTTTTTCCTTTTGAAATGAAAAGATGAGGGATTTTAAAATTATTCTTAAGATGTTATGTGCTCTTCGGTAGAATCTGAAACGTAACTGAAATAAATATTCATCCAATCTATAGGATTTGCACACAGACTTTATCACCCTTTCAATTTCAAGCTTTCATTATCTGCTGCTAGCACTGTCACTTTGGACTAGCTCATTTTCTCCCCGTTTGATAGAGACAACAAAAGATATAGGCTCTTTTTATATTTTGTCGTAATGTTTAGGCTTAGTAAAAAATCTTGTAATGTTCATTCATTCATGCATGTTTGTCTCATGGGATAAGGCAACCATATCATTTGCTTCAGTTCTTTTCCTTTTCTTGTTTAAATTCTGAAGCTCTTCTTTTGATTTCTAAATTCATTTTCTTTAGTACATCCGGTTTTCTCCAGCACTCCCATGAACAGCTGTGGGTGGTGATGGGCGATGTATTGAGATAGCGCTTCCCCACTCTGCACATCCCCCCTGAGTGGCTTTATAGAACTTGGGAAAGTACAGTACAACTGTGGCAGATGGACTTTCAAATAGCATTCACTGAGATATTTCCCTTTCATATCAAGAAAGATGAGCTGTATACCCTACTTAGTATGCTGACATTTCACAATTGATATCCTCATATATTTTCCCTTTCACTTGACAGGCAGGGATGGGAATTGAGGTGCCCTTTTCAAACAAAACATGCTTTCTTTTTTTAGCATCTCTGAATATTGACTACAACAAATCTATCTGGCTAAATTCTACTTGTTTTCTAAATTCCTGTGTTGCATACCTAATGCTGTGCCTACCAAGTGTTGGAGTATTTCTTCAAGAGTTTGTTACCAGTTTGGCTCAATGATTGCTATATGCCAATGTATGTTTAGTTAGGAAATTGTTGAGAAAGTTACTTTTATACCATCTTTTGTTTCTTTTTCCCTCCGCTAGTTTCAGTACTTGTATTTTATTGATTTAAAAATGTCACAGATATTGGTGCTAAAAGGACTCTTGAACAGTTTGATATCAAATATAGTGTTTAAAAAAATCTTGACAGTGAAAAGCATCATCTAGTTTCATTTAGGTACTGTGTTTTGAACTTATTTTTACTTTGAACTCTGGAACAATTAGATGACCAAACAATTTTTCCCAATGGGAAAAATGAGTTTTGCCAAAGAGATAGGGAATTGCACGTTACATCATAAGCTTCTTAATAAAAAGCAGTTTCAAATATCAGGAACTTTCAGCAGAAATATCACATGCTTATTCTCAGTCCCGCAGTAAATTTGGTTATGGAAAATTTAATACAGTCTGTGTGGAGAGTCTGGAGATAAGTAAGTATGTTGTTTCCTCTTGGGTAACTCCAAATTGTTTTCTTTAAACTTGTGATTTAGCAGGTAATCCTCTAGGTGAACCCTGACAATCTGGTTATACTGTAACACCAGGCCCTCTGAAAGTAGCAGGTGATTGGCTATCTGCCTCACTGCTTCCAGCTCTGTGCCTAGGGGAAAGAGACATGTGTTAATGATGAATTTTAGTGTGGGGTTTATTTAGATTCAAAAGTATCCATGAATAGTCATAAGAGAAGTTTTGAAGGGGTTTAGGACCCAGTAGTGAGCGGCAGTTTTGAAAATTTCATTCATAGAGGTGTAACCCCTGGTACCACCTCTCCTGTTTATTTGAAGAGGGGAGTGCTTATGAAAAAGATTAACCTATAGAATCAGAAAAAAAATTGTCTTCTGAGAAGTAGAAAATAATCTGTCATTGTTAAAGATTCAAAAGCAATGACCCTGTCTATTTTGTAATAGGAGAAAGTAGATTTTGTAGTAGGAGAAAGTAGATTTTGTTAGAAGTGAGTGGGCACAGCAGGAACATGTCATTATTTATGAAAGTAGCTAACAGTGTTAAGGCCACAATTATATGCAGATGCTGGGCCAACTGATTCTTTTGTATAATCACATTTTATTCTTACAACCCTATAAAGTAGGAAATATTATTTCTCCTGTTACACAGGTGAGAGAATTGAGACTCAAAGATAATTATGGAAGACAGAAAAATGGCTTCCCCAAATATGTCTGCATCCTAATCTCTTGAACCTGTGAATGTCTTATCTTACTAGGCGAATGAGATTTTTTAGATGTGACTAAAGTTAAAGACGTTGGGATGGAGGGCAGTTATCCTAGCTTATTTAAGTGACTCCATCCTCATCACAGAAGTCCTTAAAAGAAGGAGCACTTTTCCTGGCTGTGGTTAAAGGTACAGATGGATGATGGAAGGAGGGTCAGAGAGATATGAAATTATGGCTTTGAAGATGGAAGAAGGGGGCTGTGAGCTGAGAAATGTAGGTACCCTTTAGAAATTAGAAAATACAAGGAAACATTCTCTCCTAAAGAGTTGACAAAGTGTTTTAGTTTGTTTAGGTGGCTATAACAAAACACTTATAAATGACAGACATGTATTTCTCACAGTTCTGGAGGCTGAAAGTCTAAGATCAGGATACCAGGATGGTTGAGTGAAGTCACTTTTATAATCATATGGAAGAAGGGCCTAAAGAGCTCTGTAGGGGTTCTTTTATAAGAGCACTAATGCTATTCAGGGGGCTCCACCCTCATGACCTAAGCACTTCTGAAAAGCTCTGCCTCCTAATCGCATCACATTAGGATTTCAGCATACGAATTTTGGGAGGACACACACATTCAGATCATATTAGACAGTAATACTATTTATGCTCATAAAAGGTCTGAGTGAGCCTCAGAATCCCTAGCAGGATTGACAGATGGCATTTCTCTCCCAAAGTCAGTCAGTAAAGATTAGAGGAGGTGACTGCTACTTCAAATGTGAAGACAGCAGCTCAAGACTTCAAGGAACATGAAAAAGCAAGGAAATTACACGGTAAAAAGATCACAAAAATTTTCCAGTAACTAACCCCAGAGACATAAATATCTACAATTTATCTGATAAAGAAATAAAAATAGCTGTTTTAAGGAAGCTCAATGTGCTACCAAAACAAAACCAAAACCACACAGACAATTAAACAAAATTAGGGAAACAATAGATGAACAAAATGAGAAGTTTAACAGAGAGATAGAAATAATAAAAAGGAACCAAACAGAAATTCTGGAGTCAAAGATTACAATGAATGAAACGAAATTTTGATGGAGGGCATCATTAACAGAATAGATCAAACATAAAAAGAATCTACAAAGTAGAAGACAGAACCTTTAAAATTATCCAGTCACAAGAGAACAAAGGGAGAAGAATGAAAAAGAGTGAAGCTGTAAACTATGGATACCATTAAGAGAAACAATCTCTGAATTATTGGAGTTTTAAGAAAAGAGAGAGAGAAAGGGACAAAAAACTTAAAGAAATAAAGGCTGCGAACTTCCCAAATCTGGGGATAGATGTAGACATCCAACTTCATGAGGTTTATTGGTCCCCACATTCAACCTAAAGAGATCTTTTTCAAGACACATTACAATAAAACTGCCAAAAATCAAAGACAAAGAATCGTAAAAAGCAATGAAAGAAGATTGTCATTTACGTGAGAATCCCCATAAAGCTATCAGTGGGTTTCTCAGCTGAAACCTTATAGACCAGGAAAGAGTGGGATAATACAAAGTGCTGAAAGAAAAAAAACTGCCAACAAAGAATACTTTATCTGGCAAAGTGGTCCTTCAGAAATGAAGGACAGATAAAGATTTCCTCAGACAAACAAAAGCTGAGGGAGTTCATTACCACTAGACCCGTCTTACAAGAAATGCTTAAAGGAGTTCTTCAAGTTGAAATGTAAGGATGCTAATTGGTAATATGAAGACAAAATATACAACACACTGGCAAAGGTAGTATATATTCAAATTCAGAATACTCGACTTCTGTAATATAGTGATCTGTTAACCATGTAACTCTAGTAAGAAGGTTAAAAATAACTATAGCTACAATAATTTTTTAAAGATTTATTTATTTGAGAGAGAGAGCACATGTGGGTGGATGTGTGAGCAGGGGGAGGGGCAGAGGGAGAGGGAGAGAATCTCAAACAGATCCCCTGCTGAGTGTGGAGCCTGATGCAAAGCTCAATCTCATGATCCTGAGATCATGACCTGAGCCGAAATCAAGAATCAGACACTTAACTCCTGGGTGGTTTAACCCAGGCACCCATACAATGATTTGTTAAAGCACACCAATATAAAAGAGGTAAATTGTGACATCAGAAACATAAAAGGGGGGAAGAGTAGCAGAGTAGAGTTTTTCTGTGTGATCAAAGTTGTTATCAGCATAAAATAGACTGTTTTATCAAATAAGATGTTTTATGTAAGCATCATGGTAACTATAAAGCAAAACCTACAGTAGATACACAAAAGATGAAGAGGATCAAAGCATACCAGTATGGAAAATTATCAGTTCACAAAGGAAGCCAGAAAGAGAAGAAGAAAAGAACAAGGAAACTATAAAACTGCCAAAAACCAGTAAAGCAGCATTAGTAAGTCCTCCTCTATCAATAATTACTTTAAGAGTGGGGCGCCTGGGTACCTCAGTCGTTAAGCGTCTGCCTTCGGCTCAGGGCGTGATCCCTGCGTTATGGGATCGAGCCCCACATCAGGCTCCTCCGCCGGGAGCCTGCTTCTTCCTCTCCCACTCCCCCTGCTTGTGCTCCCTCTCTCGCTGGCTGTCTCTATCTCTGTTAAATAAATAAATAGAATCTTAAAAAAAAATAATTACTTTAAGAGTAAGTGGATTGGATTATCCAATCAAAAGTCATAGAGTAGCTGAATGGATAAAAAATAAGATTCAACTATACACCGCCAACAAGAGACTAAAAGACACACATAAGGTCAAAGTAAAGGGAAGGAAAAAGATATTCCATGCAAGTGGTAACCAAAAGAGAGCAGGGATAACTATACTTATATCAGACAAGATAGACTTTAACAGGAAGACAGTAGTAAGAGCAAACAAGGTCATTTTATGATAATAAATGGGCCAAATTATCAAGAGGCTATGAAATTGTAAATATATACACCCAACATTGAAACACCTAAACATATTAAGCAAATACTAACAGATCTGATGGGAGATATAGACAACAATATAGTAATACTAAGGGACTTCAATACCCCACCTTCAATAATGGATAGATCATTCAGAGAGAAAATCAATACAGAAATTTTGGACTTGAACTTAACTTTAGATCAAATGGACCAAACAGACATATACAGAACATTCCTTCCCACAGCCTCAGAATACACATTCTTCTAAAGCATGGACTGTTTCCAGGATGAGGTCATATGTTAGATCAAAAAACAAGTATTATCATTTTAAAAAATTGAATTTATACCAACTATTTTTTCCAACAACAGAGATATGAAACCAGAAATCAATACCAGGGAGAAAACTAAAATTCACAAGTATGTGGAGATTCAGCAACACGCTCCTCAACAACCAATGGGTCAAAGATGAAATAAATAATATATGGAAACAAACAAAAATGGAAAAACAGTAATACCTAAACTTATGGGATGCAACAAAAGCAATTCTAAGAGGGAAGTTCATAGGGATGAATAGAAGTATCTCAAATAAACTAGAGAGGAAACACAAGATAAGGTTAAAATCATGAGTCAGATCAGTCAGGGCATTTATAAGCCATGCTTATGAGTTTGGATTTTATTCTAGCCACTATAAGAAACCATAAAAGAGTTTGTAAAGCAAGGGAATGACCTGACTTCATTTATGCCTTATGAAAATTTGATATGCAGGGAATGAATTGTAGGGAACAAAAGTCAAGGCAGGGAGATGAAGAGGTTTATAATCCAGACACAGTAAAGATACCCACTGCTCCTCTTCAGTCTTGCACAAGTTTAGTGAATGTCTCCTCCTAAAAGAGATTATACATGATTATTGTCTCTAGAAAAAGGCAGAGGGGTTGTATTACACCGTGTTATCTTTTAGTCAAGATTTTAGTTGCTAATATATGAATTCCTTAAATGACTGGTCATAAACAACAGAGATTTCTGTCTGCCTTGATATCATACTAAAACTTAGCCTCTCTGCATAGACATTTGTATATTTTTCCCCAAAATTTGGTAGGTGTGATTTGGGGGCAAGTATTAATCTAACCTGTGAGTTGGAAAGCTCATGAAGAAATAATGTCTTTTTTTTTTTTATTTAAGATTTTATTTATTAGAGAGAGTGCGAGCAAGAGCAGGGGTGGGGTGGTGGTGGGGGGGAAGTTGTGGGGAGGGACAGAGGAAGAGGGAGGAGCAGACTCCCTGCTCAGCCAGGCCTGGGGTTCAATCCCAGGACCTTGAGGTCGTGACCGGAGTCGAAGGCAGAGCCTTCGACTGAGCCACTCAGGTGCCCCAGAAATAACTTCTTTAATATCACAGTTTACATACGAGTCATATTAAATATCTCCTCCAACTCTTAGTATGATTTATAAAATTCAGGATAAATAGCCAAGTTTATTAGTTACAAAATCTTGTCTGGTATGGATCTGATATCTCCTACATACTTCTGTTATCTCTGAGGATAAACTCACCTATATGTCAGAAGCTCTATTTTGCTCTCAAGACATTACGTGGAATTTAAAAGATGCCAAAAATGGAAGTGAATGCAACTTCTAATTTCATTTTGAATTAAAAAACCATTGCTAGTGCAAAACTCGACAATAATGACAAGCTAAAGTTTTATGTAGAAGAAAAAATCCTTTAAGAAATTCAAAAGCTAATCATCTTACAACAATAAACACTTATCCACATTGTTTATACATAGTATTCCGCTTGTTAAAGAGATTTTAAGAGTCTGCATTAGTGTGTAGAGTTAGTGCCATGTTGGTGAATTAGAGTTGCTAACTACTTGAATTGTCAACTGTGCATTTTGGTAGATTTTTGCCTTGAATGCTAATGTGGTCTTTTAAGTATCATTTTGATGAATTTTATTGTTGCATTGGATACACTCTGGTTTTTCCAATCAGTCATGTCCACTTCATCACTGTCAATGTGCTAACCATAACATTAAATATGACCAGAGGTAAACATTATTGAAAGCTGTGCCTTTTACTGATGTTTTACAGTAGCGTAATTTTGTTTTTATTTCCTTTGATTTTATGCTGATATGGGTTTCAGCAGTATTTGCCTGCAGCCTTTTTCAACTTTTCCTTTTAATTAAAAAGCCTAATTGGGAGTAATAAAAACTTCCAATTAAGCCTTTTAAATAAAAACTGAAAGCTGAAAGTGGCTGTGGTTGCAGATAGAGGCCAGCACTGACATTTTCATTATGGCAGGATTCTATTACTGCAGGACGATTTGTGGTTGCCAGGTTTCACTTGACACCCGTGACTTAGGAGAAGTGGACCTTGGGAGGGATACCCCAGCAGATAATTAGACAGTTAAACATCCATGTTTTTTGAGGGGGCTTTGTTTTTGAGGCAGGAAGGGGACTGAAGGGGCGCTTAAATCAGTCATCATCATGGAGGGTTCATTAGATTAACGTTTCGGCAGTATTGCACTTTTAACAATAAAAATAAAAGATTTTAGTATTTGAACAAAAAGATAAAGTATTCTAGCTTATTTGTCATTTTCCTTTAGGTGTAAAATAGTACAAATCTTTGACTTGCTTTGTTTTCTTTAATTTCCTGCACTAGAAAAATGTGTTTAGAAATAGCCTGCAATGACCCTAGGATTACACAATCTATAATTGGGCAGATTGGTGCATAATTTGCTGATCTTTGTATACTAATTGAATAATAAAAGGCTAAACCAGACTTTTTTATACTGTTTGAAATGTGTAAATATGTGACTTTCTGGGATTTTCCCTTAAATACAAATTTCACAAATTTAAATCCTCTTAGTCTGTAGATTTTTGCCTTGATGGGAGCAGGAGAGAAGGGTATGATGTCTGGGAGCAGGAGGGAAGGGTATGATGTGAGTTGGGAAGCGTCCTTTGAGCTTTGCTTATGATTGGCTCTTTCTTAGTTGATTTCATATACTTTGGAAAAGCTAGAGGGGAAAACTTTCTAGGGCTGAATGACTCAGTTAAGTAAAATATTAATTTAAAACAAATTTTTATCTTTTCCTATCTGTGGTCACCATTTATATCTATTTCTAACATTCAAACTTATTGCTTCTTTTCTAATTCAAATACTACCTGTTCCTTACTGAACATTTGGAATGTATTTAAAGCTCAAAATCGGTATAATCTTACCTCAAACCACATTTAACATGTTTAGTGTATTTCTGTCCAATTTTTTTTAATGCACTCTTCCTGAACACACAGATGCAAATGAGCAAAAATAATAAAATTGGGATTATATTATATATAATATTTTATTTATTTTTTCATTTAACATTATATCTAAGCATTTTCCATATTTCAGAGACCTATATATTCATCCTAATTTATATGAATTTTCTCCAGTTTTTGGGATTGAGGGGCTGAATATCATAGCACGTCAGAGTGTGCGTTTTCAAGTCATGCTGTCTGGATTTATTTCTTGGTTTGAAAACTCTACTAGCTATGTGATCTTGAGCAATTCCCTATCCTGAGTTTTTATTTCCTGCTGAATAAAATGCAGAAAAGCATAATATGTACCCCTGAGATAGAGATGAAGATTATGTGGATTATATATGTAAAAGTGCTGAGGCACATAGTAAACACTATGTAAATATTAACTTTTTATTTCCAGTTACTTTCCATTTTCAATAACCTGTGAATTTTAAATAATCTAATATTTCTACTTGGTTAAGATTTGGAAAAATTAGCTCATTCCCTATTATTTTTAGTCCCATTAGATGCCTCTAGATGATTTATTTAGATCTTTAGCTATCCTCAGTAAAGTTTGGGAGCTTACTTTCTATGGGGCCACATTTTTATTGTTAGGATTATTCTTAAATATTTTATATAGTTTTTGGTAGCTTCTTCATATGTTTTGGTAGTTTCATTATAGATGCAATCTTTTTTCTTCATGGTATTTTTCAGTTGCTTATTATTTGTATAACAGACAGCTTTTAGATATCCATCCACTAAAACTTTGTTATATTTTTACTAATAATTGAAATGAAATGTTAAAGGCATAAGGGGCATCTTAGTAAAATTTTTTCCAAGCCTTTTAAAATATTAATATTTTCGTGTCTTTTAACATTTCTTACCTGAATATTATTCTTTTTAGATTTCTGTTTTTCTTTGGTAAATTTTGAAAAAAAAATTTTTTCGGAATACTGTATGTCAACTGTATTACATCTCTTTTTAAATGTGAAGTATATTTAACATACAGTATTATATTAGTTTCAGGTGTACAGTATAATGATTCAACAATTCTGTCCATTACTCAATGCTCATTACAGTAGGTGTTTTCTTAATCCTCTATCTATGTCACTCATCCCCCCACCCACATCCTCTCTGGCAACCATCAGGTTGTCCTCTGTATATAAAGGTCTGTTTTTTGTTTGTGTCTTTTTTTTCTTGGTTTGTTCATTTGTTTTTTGTTTTTTTGTTTTTTTAGATTCCACTTATGAATGTGAAATCATATGGTATTTGTTTTTCTCTGTCTGACTTGTTTCACTTAGCATTATACCCTCTAGGTCCATCCATGCTGTTTCACATGGCAAGATCTCATTTTTTTTTTTTATGGCTGAGTAATATTCGTGTGTGTGTGTGTGTGTTTAATATACCACATCTTTATCCACTCATGTATTATTGATGGACACTTGGGTTGCTTTTATACTTTTTTTTTCAGAAAATTATCTATTAACAAATTTCTTTTCAAATATATTAACATACAGATTTGCATTTAATCTACTGGTAATTTAAATGAACAATCCTTTTACTTATTGTCAGACCACCTTTTCCATGTTTATTTACCTATTATTCAATCTTTTATTCTTGACTAGATTTTCTAGAGATTTATTAACAATATTATTTTTCAAAGAAAATATAAGCTCTTGGATTCATTTTACTTTCATTTTGTTTCAAATTTACTTTTACTCTAATTTTTAAAATTTAATTATTTTTATAATTTTGCCAGGTCAAAAATTAGCTTATTTTTAACAATCTATATTGTATATTTATCATAAACTTGCCTGAGTATATCTTTGCTTATATTTAGTGCATTGCCATACAATTTTCTTTTTTTATTTTATGTTCTTAAATTTTAAAATAGTGGGTTTTTTGATCCTAACATTATATAAATTGTTGTTTTATAATTTTCTCATCATTTCTTCTCTTGGTTATTGGCTCTTGTGACATTTCCCTATTATATCTGCTTCAGACTGCTGCTAAAAGCAATATACTCTCCTCAATAGATGTTGCTTAAGGGTACAAACTTGCAACTAGTAGATAAATATATTAAAGATCTAACGTACAGCATAGTGATTATAGTCAACAATGCTGTATTATACATTTCAAAGAAGCTAGGTTGCTGAGACACTAGATCTTAATTGTTCTCACCATAAAAAAGACATAATTATGTGATATGATAGGGCTGTTAGGTTTAGCCAACATAAGGTGGTAATCATATTACAATACATAAATGTATGAAATTAACACCTTGTACACCTCTTATGTATTCAGTGTTGACAATATGTCAATTATTTCTCAATTTAAAAAAGCCCAAATATTCTGTTTTCCCACTGACTCTCCATTTTATATAATGTAAAGTCAAAGTACTTACAAGATATATTGGGGGCTCTTTAATTTAGCCTAAACCATCATCTGCAATCATCATCCACTGTTTTGTTGCCATTACCTGCTGAAAATCCTCTCAACCACTTATGTTGTATGACTCCCTTTGTTTGGTTCCTTAATGCTTTTTCTTAGCTTCTCTGGCCACATCCTTTATTATGTGCAGCACTCTATGTGTAACTTCTTTATCTCCAGTGAAAAAATTCAGCCATCTTTCCTGGGAGCTTTCAGAGAGTTTTGAAGTTATTTCCATGCAGCACTTACCAGATTCTATAGGCCTCATTTGCCTCAGTGCTTGTCTCCACAGTGACTGTTGATAAGCACAAGGAGCAAGTCTTCCTGACTTTTATATCACAGTTACATTTAATCGTTAAAATATTTCTGTGAATTAGATGTTATCTATCTTTGAAGATGAAGAAATTGAGATTCTGAGATGTTTAATATTTCCAAAGTCTTAGAACTGGTCAATAACATAGATAGGATAATAATCCAACTTTTTATCTACTGCACTAATGTTTCACATGCTTTGACAAAAATATCTGCTCGTGGTCGAAGAAATGTAAGAGTGGAGGACAGCCATCTGTAAGTTTTGCCTGAAATAGCGCAATATAAGCACAAATTCATTTGAAGCACTCTCTTTCATAGTAAGCCTCATTAGTTTAGTTCTACTCTAAAATATATCTATATATGTTTCAATATAAAGCAATATTTTATTATTCTCCATTAAGAAAAATAATTATCTTTTACCTGCATTTGATAGTTCCGTGTAGGTGCTGTCTATGATGAGTCTATCACATTATGATTGTTAGGCTGAATTATAAAGAGATGAAGCTACATTTAAAATTAATCCCGAGGTGATTTTTTTATGCTAATCCAGACCCCATAAAAGTACAGATACAAATAATAGGTTCATCCTTTCAGTCACTGAAGACACATCTACAACTACCCTAAAAAGTTGGTATGATACAAAGTTTTAAGGCTATTCTTGGTGGAAATTTCTATATGTTTATCATCATATTGAGACATCAAACCCAATTTTTATATGGTAGATTGAAAGGTTATTTGAGCTTTGGCTCTTTTATTATTTAAGGAAAATTATTGTTAAGGACTTCTTTAGTGAAAATAAGATTCTTAATTACTTATTTAATTCTTAATACTGGCTCAAACAACTCTCTCTGCCCAATTCTCAAACTTCATTTTCACCCAGCAATCATATGTTTTGCAGTAAAAATATTAATAGTTTTCCATGTCACTGGTTAAGCAGTCAGTCTTGGGAGAATATTTGCTTGATACACTGGTTTTATGAATTACTCTATTATTTTTTTAAAGTTTTTATTTTAATTCCAGTTAGTTAACATACAGTGTTATATGAATTGAATTACTCTATTAATAAGGTTACAAACAGATGAACAACTTTGTCATTTTAGTTTTGTTTCCTCCACAGAAAAGCACTTCAGCAGTGAATTAGAAGCCTCTGACCACTGCCTCTTGAAACCCAGGAAAAATCTGTATAGTAGAATAATCGTTTGTGTTCAGCTTTCATGGTTTGCCTATAGATGAAAATTTACAAGTATTTAAATCAGTTATCTGGTCCCATATTTTCCATCTCTACTACCTTATGAATATACTGAGATGACCTAGAAGCAAATTATTTGAGTTACAATGTTCATAGTTGTCTGTATATGACATCATAGCTGCTGGGAGAGGATGAATTTGAGGCAAGCCAGCTTTCCTGTGGTTGTGAGTGTTAGAAATTTGGTTCCATATTCAGCCCCCCTCCTT
This sequence comes from Ailuropoda melanoleuca, assembly GCF_002007445.2. Taxonomy (NCBI): domain Eukaryota; kingdom Metazoa; phylum Chordata; class Mammalia; order Carnivora; family Ursidae; genus Ailuropoda; species Ailuropoda melanoleuca. The sequence goes on from NC_048226.1 coordinate 52,764,273, forward strand.
TTCTTCTACTCAGTAGTGTTCCTTCTTGTAAAAATCATCAGATAGATTGTTGAAAAGTTGTTTAACAATTATTTTGCCATTACTCACTTCAAATTTCTGCATATTTTATAGACCTCATCACTAGAGATCGTATACCATGATCTACATAGTTTTTTTAATCATTCTGTATTCTTGATTAATGACATTGTTTCATATATGTAGTAAGCATATTAACAGATCTGGGACATATGATAAGACATCAGAATGGCCATTATCATCGGAGGTCTTAACCCACTTTCTCCTACTATATAAGTTTTACTCTCCAAGATAATTTTGAAGTGACTTTGAAGGAAATTTAAGCAATTTTAATTTACTCAATTGATTATAATTTCAATTACGTTACTCTGTCCCCCTCCCCTGCTTAACTCTTGGCAAAGCATTCTGGTGATTTGATTTCAAAATGTCCTTGATGTTGGATTGTAGATACTATTGTAAGATGGCCTGCTGCGGTTAGGGTGCAGGGCTTTTGTGTAAAAGATACAACAAGATTTAGACTCATTGGACTTCCCCTGGTAATAAAAATCAGTGCTATCAATAAGCATGTAAGGATGTCTTATTGGATTTAAATTTACTAACTCCAGTTTACAAATTGTGGTTGGGTTAGGAGTATCCTTTCTTTCGCTATTAAGTTCATTTGATGGAGCTATGGGATAAAACTAGAGAATTATTGGATTTCTGTCATCATGAATATCTCCAAGTTCCAGTCTTGCCCTCTACTATATCTAGTGTTTCATCTCTCTATTTGAAAATAATTAACAGAGTTATTAATCTTTGAAAGGTAAATGAAAAAATAACACAGAAATAACCAAAATTAGAATTTTTAGAACTTGAGTGTTCACAGGAAACTGAAAGCAATAAAAAATAAAATTATATCTTATATTTTGTAAACCACAATTTCATCAGAAAGTTGAACTGAATTATAGAAACCAGTGTGTGTGTGTGTGTGTGTATCTGTCTGTTGGTCTGTGGGGGGGAACATAGACACTACTAAACTAAATATTAACTTTCATCAGTAAATCTCTACCCTGAGTTTTTAGGCTATAGTCATTTATAAGGTAGCCCATAAAAGAAATAGAAGACACCATGTATCTTAGATTAAGTATCCATCTTCTTTCTCTGTCCACAAACCTTACCTATGTGAGGTCTTGGCTTTGAGGCCTGAGGGCTAGGAAAGAGTGTGGATGGATGGTGGGACATCAGTGGCAGAGAAAGAGGTAACTTTTAAAGAAAGAAAATATTAGCTCAGTAACTGAGATGTGTGAGGGGCCAGTCAAGAAGCAGCAAACTCTCCAGGTATTTCCAGTAGATATTTTTATACCAAAAAAAAAAAAAAAAAAGTCACAGATAAAGATCTGAAAAGCCAGACAAGAAATGGTGAGTCAGTTATGATATAGCAGTAAGAGGAAATCAGCACCAACTATGCCTGGGGAATAGCAGGAGGCGATGTTCTTACCAGAGCTCCCAAACCAAGGTATCTAGGTGGTAGCTAGATCTATGGTGAGGGCTCTTTCGTGAGAGCTGGTTCTGAGAAGTGATGTGCTGTTTCATGTGAGCTGGAGCCATGGGGAGATACAGTGAGAGATGCCACTTCTAGGCTTTGGGCAGGAGGGCGTTGTGGAAACAACTGTGTTTCTCTCTTCCTTTCACCCTCTAATCTCCTACTTCCTTCTTCCATTAATGAAATCCAGGTGGAAATCAGTTGGCAAGGGTGTCTAGGTCATTCATGGGATTAGTTACCTCTGTATGCAAAACAGAGCAGTAGTAGAGCAGAGAATAGAGCTGAGAGTAAGCAGAATGGCCAGGACATGTGGTGCTGGCATTTTTATTTCTTCTTGGAAATCAAACATCATAGAGATGTGGATGCCTTGTTTGGTTAAGAAAAAAGAAAAGAAAAGAAAGAGAGGAAAGGTAGGTAGTGAGAGAACATGGGGATATGGGCACTGCTAAACTTCTCCGGAGAGTGCTTCCGGAAAATGGGTGGGCTAAGTCCAAGTCACTGAAACAGAGTGAATCCTGGTGGAGCTGTGGGAAAAAAAAATTCTGGACTGGGAATAAGATGGAGACTATAGAATTGTCTCAGCATCTCCCTAGCTATCTGTTCTTGAATAAGTCTTTATCATTTTGAGCCTCAGTTCCCTTCCTGCCTCCCACCCTCCCTTCCTTTCTATCTTCCATGAGTGGCAAGTTTGAAGATTGGACAGGATGCTCCCAAGGTTCCTTTTATGTTCAACATTTCATGCATCTTGGTGAGCAGAGTTCTATCAGTAAAATATGCTTTTTCCAAGATTTTATCCGTATGCCCCTGCATTGTGGTTTGACATTCATAAAATTATTCTTGCCAATAGGATTTCTGCCTATTGGGTTTTTACTCTTGTTATTCTTTTTAGGACCTGGGGTCCCTGAGGTGAAGGGTGGTGACTTTCAGTATTTTTTAATGGTGAAATCCCTTGAAAGCATCTTTTCCTGTTAAAAGCTTAGTTTTTCTCTCTTCCTTCCCTTGGACTCTTCCTTTCCCACCCTTCCTCTTTTTCTTTTTCCTTGATGATATACATTTAGGGTCTAATATGTATAAGCTATAAAATAATTAAAATGTCCTCTAAAATGTTTCATGGAAGAGTTACGTAATTATCAGAAAGTGAATGTGCAGAAAATGAAATCACTAATAAGATTTATAGACAATTTGCTACTGAATATTTGGTTTGAAAATGTAATGATTCAGTTAAAAAGGTAGCAATTGTGGCTGTACTTGCTTTTCAAAAACCCAGCTGCTATTATTAATCACGTTTTCTGAAATTTTATCCTAAGGCTTCATCCTAACTTATTGATTTTTATCATCAATGAAATGTAAGTGGCATCAGACACTGGTACCATATTCCACCAGAGCTGATCAGGTACATTTTTTAGTTCATTTGGGCACTAGATGCCCTAGAGAGAATGAAGTGGGGCACCCCACTAGAAAGATAGAAGAGAAATAAAGCTCTAAATGGGAGTCCTGGGAATTGAAGGGAGAGCTTTGCCTATTTCAAAATATACTTTAAAGGCTAAATTGTGCAGCCAGGGAAAGGAAGGTTTTAGTCTGTGTGAGGGAGATTGAAGGCTGCTATCTTTGCTCTCTCTTCTCTTTTTCAACTAACTCTCCACATGTTTTGCCTCTAGACCCAGCAAACTCAAATGCTTGGATGAGCTACTAAGTAGAAATAAAAATGATAATTCTCTTTTATTTCTTCTTTTTCTATGCAGTCATAATAGGTGGATTTTCATTAAACATGGGAAGATAAAAAATGGGAAATGCACTTTCCCTGAACTCTCTCAATGTTCTATAAAATGTTCAATTAACTGTACTTGCCACTGTCCATATTTCTTTCCATACTCTCTAGATTGCATGAGGTCTCTCTAGTGTTTCAGTTACATTAAAAAAAGAGAGTCAATTTATTATTTTTCACTGAACTCAGAATAGCTGGGTGAATAAATACTGCTACTAATCATTTCATTTGCTTTGTGACCTATTGTTTAAACTTTTGAGGAACCATAACACAGTAGGAACTAAAACCATCTTAAAAGAAAAGCCTGCTAGTAGATAATAGGAATAAAACTTGATTTTCACCATGCCTTTGTGCACCATCCAGTCACCATCTTTACTGTGTGCTATCAAACCATGTAACAGTCACACAAATAATTCTATTCCGTGTATTGAGAATTAATAAAAATTACAAGGGAGAATAAAGAGCTGGTTAAGAATCTGAGGCATTATTCTTAGAGAATTTTGGGTATGAATCCCAGCTCTGCAATGAATAGCCATGTGATCTGTGCCAAGTTATTTACTCTCTCAAAGCATTACTTTCCTAATTTGTAAAATGGGGATAATAATTCTTAGCTCACAGGTTTTTGTAAAGTTTGAGACACTGAATGAAAAACGTCAAGAATAGTGAGTTCACGGCAACAGCTCAGTAGCTCAGTAATGCTATTATCAATGGAAATGAAGCAAGAAACTTTTTTGTCATTGTTTTAATTGACTATTTTGCCATGAGAATGCAGAGGTCAAAACAGTGATTTCTGTTGTTATTTCAGAAAATGTGGGTCTACCTCTTTCAGTTTCTATTAATAGGGAAGTGCGTTTGTGTGTGTGTGTATGTGAAAAGATTGAGAGAGAGAGCGAGAATGTACTAGCACAGTGGTGTGATGTTCCTTCTTGGGTGTATTTAAATTAATTGCTTTAAAACATTATTTAGTGGCTATGTACGGGAAAGAGCACTTAACTCAGAGTAAGAAAACTTAGGTTTATTGTCTTAGCACTGCCAAATATTGATTGAATTAAAACTTGATTCAGATAAGTACCCAAAAATGTTAGATTTAAAAACAAATGAGTTGTTAGTCCCTGAATATTGGGGCTGAATATAATTTCAGTAGGCTGCACTATTTGCTTTTCTTAAAGATCTTGAAACAGTGATGAAAACTTGAAAGCAAACTTAACTTGAGTAGAGGTTCCTGTTGTGGAACAGATTGAAGCTGCTAGAAATGTCACATCTTACAAAATGGTTTTTTTGCTGACTTGGAGCCTCTAACAGGGACTTCATTATTACAGAATGATGTATCCACTTCAGCGATTCTCAAACTTTTTTGTCTCAGGATATTTCAGACTTAAAAAAAAAAGATTATTTGAGAGAGAGAGAGTGTGTGTGCAAGCAGGTTGGGGGGAGGGGCAGAGGGGAAGCAGACTCCCTGCTGGTGGGGGGCCCTTGCAGCTGGATCTCCCTATCAGGAGATCATGACCTGAGTCAAAACCAAGAGTCAAATGCTTAACCAACTGAGCCACCCAGGTACCCTATGATATTTTCATACTTTAAAAAATGACTGGGGACCCCAGAAAGCTCTCACTTATGTGAGTTAAATTGATATTTCTGTATTAAAATTTAAAACAAATTTAAAATATAATACCCTTGTATGTTAACATAAATAATATTTCCATGTAAAAGAACTACATTTTCCAAAATAAAACAATTCTGAGAACAGCATTGCTCCTCTCCTGCCCCATTTATGCAAATCTGATTAATGTCTGGCTTCATAGAAGACAGCTAGATTCTCTTATCTGTTTCTGCATTCATCTGTTGAGATAGCACCTATCATGTAGCTTCTGGAAAACTCCACTATACACTTGTAAAATAATAAGGGTGAAAAATCAATGAATATCTTAGATTTGTTATAAAATAAACCTTGACCTCATAGGTAGCTTTAAAAGATCTCAGGGACTCACATGGGTTCCTAGCCCACACTTTGAGTACCACTGTTATTGATTAATCATTGTTTCTTTTAGCTGTCTTCTTTAAAATTCAAAGACTCTTGGAAAGGGTACTACATTTACTCAACACCGCAGGGTGAATTGATTAAACTCTTGAGTCCTGAGTGGGAGAGAGGAAAAGAATGAAAATAATGTAGACTTAAAGGGAACATGGCCTTGAAAACAGTGGGAAATCAGAGGCAATGAATCCTAGGGCAAGTTACATTTTGGAGTTTGTAAATTACCTCCCTCACTTAATAGTGCCTTAAATTTGTAAGTTACTTAATTTTTCTTTTTTATCTTTTTAAAAAAGATTTATTTAGTTACTTTAGAGAGTGAGAGTGTGTAAGCTGCGGGGAGGGGCAGAGGGAGAAAGAGAGCCCCACACAGGGCTCCATCTAATGACCCTGAGATCATGATCTGAGCCAAAATCAAGAGTCAGACACTTAACTGACTGAGTCACCCAGGTGCCCCCACAGTTACTTCATTTTTCTAAGTCTCAGGTTATCCATCTGTAAAATACAGATAATATTTAATTCATGGTGTTGTTGTGATGATTAAATCAAATAATATTTGTAAAACATTTAGCTTAATGTCTGACATATAGTAAGTAGCCCATTATTAAACCATTATTTTTATTATTATTTTATCCAGAATTGACATGCTCATGAACACATGTAAATTCTTTCTTCAAAGTTACACTATGTGTAGCAATAAGTATCTTATTCTAAGGGCTCTATTTTATTCTGTTTTAAAGTCCTAGTACAAATAAAGCAAGAATGAGGGCAGTGTGGAAGATAAAATGGGGGTAGATTAGACTGGGGTTGAAATTCTGGGATATACGTCATGAGACAGGATTTCAGTTAGGACTCTGGTAGTAGAAATGTGGGAGAGGGCTTCAGATGGTGTTATGTCCTAGAATGTGTCTCTTCCCAAATAAGTCCTACACCCTAGGATCTCAGAATGTGACTATATTTAGAGATAGGGTGTTTAAAGAGGTAATTAAGATGAAAAAATATCATTGAGTACAATAGTCAAATTATGGGAAAAGCCCAAATGTCCATCAGTAGTTGACCGATGAATGGATAAAGAAGTTGTATATATGTATGATGGACTATTACTCAGACATAAAAAAGAATGAAATCTTGTCATTTGCAACAATGTGGATGGAGCCAGAGAGTAATATACTAAGCAAAATAGTCAGAGAAAGACAGATACCATATGATTTCACTCGTGTGGTAGTTAAGGAAAAAAAATGAGTAAAGGGGGGAAAAGAGAGATTCAAACTGAGAAACAGACTTTTAACTATAGAGAACAAACTGATGATTACCAGAAGGGAGGTGGGGGGGTGAATAGATGATGGGGATTAAAAAATGCACTTGTGATGAACACTGGATGTTGTATGTAAGTGTTGAATCACTGAAGTGTACACCTGAAACTAATATTACACTGTATGTTAACTACCTGGAATTTAAATTTAAAAAAACTTAAAAAAAAAAAAAGAGATCATTGGGATAGGTGCTGATCCAATATGACTAGTGTTTTCTTTTTCTTTTTTTAAGATTAATTTATTTTTTTTATTAGAGACAGCAAGCATGAGCAGGAGGGACAGAGGGAGAGAGAACCTCAAGCAGACTCCACGCTGAGTGGGGAGCCCCCACAGGGGTCAGTCTCACAAGCATGAGACCATGACTTGAGCCAAAACCAAGAATTGGATGCTCAACCGACTTCGCCACCCAGGTGCCCCATGACCAGTGTTTTTATAAGAAGAGAAGATTAGGATGGAGGCACACAGAGAGGGAAGGCCTTGTGAAGATGTTGAAAGATGGTCTCTACAGGAGTACAGTTAAGCCCTTACAGGGAGAAACCAGGAGATGGGTTTTTGCACTGAGCCCTAGGGGAATAGCCCCTGGGAATGCTTGCCTGCTCTTTAGCAACTGCTTCTTTATTTGCTGTAGTCTTGTGGGACACATAATGCTGAATCCTCTTGGCTATCGGAGCTTTGTGATTTGGGGCCTGTCTCTAAGGCGGCAGCTTTAAAAGTTGGGGCTTCTGATGTGTGAACAAGCTACTTCCAGGGGGATGCTAGTGACTTGGTATTATTGTGGGAGTGAGCTGGAGGGAGAAGACAGGAAGTACCCATCAGCTTCCCCAGTATTGCTGTTAGCCATGGTGCTTACTAACTGGAAGTCAGACCTTCAGGCAGCAGCTTATAAAGTGTGCAGTCTTCCAGGGAGAAACTGGGAGATGTGGATTTTTGCCTGTTTTCTCTGAGCTGAGCCCTGTGGGGACAGCTGCAGTGAGTGATTGTTGGCAGTAGGCCTGTGGGACGTGTGAATGTAAGTCTCCTTGGTTTTCAGAGCAGGGGAGGGGGAGGGTAAGGGAGAGGTGAGGAGGTGGTGATGGGGGGTTAATTCCTTAGGTTGGGCAATTGATGTTGGGGTACTAGATGTATAGCTCAAACCCTTCTCTCCTCAGGGAGAATCTGGGAATTGGGCTTCCATTCCAATTATATGTGGCTGTGCTGGGGATGGGTTAATGGCAAGAGATTGTGTCAGGCTTTCTGACTTGTTTCAATATGTGTGTTTTCTTTTTTGTCCCATGTGACTCCTGTCCCTCAGCTAATTTCTGGATTTCTCTTAGAGGGAATTGCTTCATGTATAGCTTGTACATTTGGTGTGCACATGGAAAGAAGGAAATTCAGGATCCTCTCATGTCACCGTCTTGGTCAAGAGTCTAATCAGTGTTCTTTTGAGTGATGTTTGACTCAGTTTTCTGGTTGACTAAGTGGGTGGGATGATAATACTAACAAACATATAACTAATAGGGCCTCTCTTGGAGTGTGTAGTTGTTGGCATAAAGTATGGATTTAATCCATTCTTTCCATAAGAATGTTTCCTTAACTAGTTCTTTATGGCATTTGCTCATTCTCACAAGCATCAAAATTTTTTCTTGGTTATTTATTTTACAAATGACCTTTAATTTGCCTTCTAAAATTTTTACATTAACAACCAAGAGGTCTTCTTACAGGATAACCTTTGCTCTTGTTAACTTTTTTTCTGGTAAATTCTTTTTTGCAAGTGTTGCAAGCTGATTTGGAATAAATTTAAGCTTCCTTAATTGCATAAGGTTTTATTAAAGTTATAGAACTATGGATAATGAGGTCATGAACAATAAACTACATGAGAGTCTAGTGGAAAAAAAAATCAATGCATGCAAACCTGATTGTTGTTTTTCTTAGAGATACTAAATTAGGGACTGCGAAGACTGTATTGTGTATTCTAAATTTGGAGCTTCTCTTATCTGGTCTACATTAGCAGAGAGCCCATAAACAAAATTAATTTAGGTAATGGCTTCAATGTAACAACATTTTCCCTTGCTTTTCTGACTTTCTCAACACCAATAATAGATTCTCAAGTTTTTTATTTTTAAAGGACACTGGTATTTATATCATTAGTTTCTTTTCTTTGTCAAATCAGGTTAAGTAGAAAATACTTAATAGTGATTTGGAATTAAGCAGAGATGAAATAGCAAATACTAAATTTAAAAAGAGTCTTAAAAAAGGTTTTTTTCTGGAATATTTATTTTATATTGCCTGCTCCTTGATTTATTAGTTTATTACTAAAAACTTGTATTTCTTTTTGAGCTATTTTAGAAATGAAGATGGCAGAATATCTTTATTTCTACAGGAATCACTGGAAAATATGTAGAAGAACGTTTATTCAAAAAGGAGCATAAATCCTTTTAATAAGTTGAATTTCTCTTCCCTTTTTATTTCCACTCTCTGGGTCAAGTATGTAGGTTATGATTTGTATAAAAGATAATGGAGAAATTTAAGTGAAAAGATAGAGAATATAATCCTCGGAACATACAGTATTAGAAATGGCAACGATGTAACTGCTACTTCACGTAAACTCGTGATTTACTTGTACATGTAAATCATATGCATTTTATATCCTAAGTATATCTTAGTCTCAGCTGTTTACCGCTCTCTTTCTGGCTCTCCCTTCCTCCCTCCATTTTAGCATATAGGTTTGTTTCCTTGTACTATTTCAGGTGAACCATTCATGCTGCAGTCTCTGTGACTAGAGCCCCCTGGAGTGATGCTGTGCTCAACCTTTATGACCTCACATAGCAGTCCCATGAATCTGAGATATGGTCACTTCTTACTTAATTTCTACCATACCTCTATACCTGGCCTCTATGAATTTCCTTTACTCGATTTTCTACTTGGAACTCAAGTAAAAGAAACAAACATTTGAGTTACAGAGTGGTACTTGCTTGATGTGAGGTACTTTCAAACAGTAAAATGCTCCTTGGGAAGTATGTCCATAGGGTATATTCTGTCGTCTTTATTAATTGCACTACCAATCCATTTCACTCATCTGTTTTTCTGAAGTACTTGAAATTCTTCTAAAGAGATCTTTTAGTATCTAAAAAAATCCATGGGAACTTAATATTCACTGTTCATTGGGTTGGGTATCAAGAATTTTTGTGGATCTTTGCTTTCTCATCTGCAAAATGCAGGTTGGGGAACAAAATCAGAGCTTTTCCAACTTAGAAAGTATGGGGCAGTTGTCAAAAATATAGATTCTAGGTCTCTAAGCCTTTGAAATATGTATATCAATGACTTGGACCTGAGCCTGTGGATTTCATAGGTTGTTCTGATTTGGAAACCATTGGAACAGACATTGTGATATTTGTACACATAGCAGCTGCTCATAATGTTTTTCATTTATGGTTGATTTTCGTAATATCTTCCCCTTTCTTCTTATCTTCCTTTTCCTTTCTCCTCCCTTTCATTATTTTTCATTAGCCTGCTACTCATTCTGTTTGCTAATTTATTTTGAGCCATGACTGCAGTGTTACTGTGTTGATAGCATGTGTTGTACGTAGAGCTGCTTTACCATATGCCTGCTTCCCACATTCAAAATGCAATTGCTCTTTTGAGTTATTAGTTCTTAATTTTGGAACTTAAGTTATTGGCTAGATCTACTTTGATCTTCATTGACTATGGATGGCTTTTCCTTAACAAGGATCAAATGGATTTCCTGAACAGATATAGAAGAGAAAATTCTCAAATGATAATAAGAATGAAACTATTGTTTCTTGGCTGACTCTGACAATAGGAGATACTGTGATAGAACATTAGAAGTCAGAACTGCCTCTGAATTTTGCATGTTTAAAGGGAATTACAGGATGAGAAGAAAAGAAGGCTCTGTTGCCGAAAAATAATTAGGGTCATTGATTAAGTCCACAATTATTTGGGGGGCATTTATTCTATATCAGACTGTATGGATGATGCAGAGGTAAGCAAAAGAGGACAAGTCTTTGCTCATCTGGATTGGATTCATGCTAGTGCGGACACAGAGATGATCAGTAATTAACAAAGAAATAATAAATAAATACTACTAAGAGGTGAGAGTACACAGAAATGATAAAAGCAGGGGCTTTTATCTCATAGGTTTTTGCAAGTATTGCTTGTAAACCAAAATAAGAAATTTGTAGGTAAGGAGCAGCATTATTTAATTTCTATTTTTTGACTGCTGTGCAAAGAACATACTAGAAGGAGCCCTAAATAAAATTAGGAAGCCCAGTTAGGGGTCTATTGCATTGGCCAGGCGTGACACGGTTATGCCTTGGAGTAGAGTGATGGTTAGTGGGAACAGAGCAAAGTATGGGGATTTGAAATGTGGTTTCAAGGTAAACTAGACAATTCTTGCTGATAGTTTGATAATGGTACTGAGGGAAAGAGAAGCATAAAAAAAATGTATGTCTTGAGCAACCAGTGGAATGGTCATGCTGTTTACTCAGATATAGGTGCCTGGCAACAACCTGTCACATACCCATTCTTCCTTCATAACTCTCTCAGTTATTTTGATTTGGGATCTCACCATCAGTCTTATGTAGTGAAGAGTTGATAGTGAAACATTTAAACTCTGCTCTTTACCACCTTTGACCAGTGGGAAGTTTGCATAGATTTTGTGACCTCAAATTTCTAATTTGTGATTGAAGCATTAGATGAGCTTATGAGTGTATATAGCAGAGGATCTGTATCTAATAAGAGCCCAGTTCTTCAAATACATATGAATTCAAACCTTCCCCAGCTATATTCTGGCCCCTACCACAGGACTTCATTCTTATGACTTAGATGCCACTATTCAAGGTTACTTATACTCATTTTAATCGAGTTTATCTGAAATAATGGAGGACTCTGAACATTTTTATAACATCTATTTGAAGATAAGCCTATCTTGAACTGTAATTACCATTTGAATTTATATCTTAAGAGCAAGTGTTTTCTAGTTTTCAACTCACAACAATGTGACTATATTGGAAAAATTATTTTCTCTTCTGATCTTGCCAGGTTATGTGTCTTTTTCCCCCCTCAGCTGTATTGAGGCATAATTGGCGTAACACTATGTAAGTTTAAGGTGTACAATGCAATGATTTGAAACACATGTATAATATGAAATATTTTCCACAATAAGGTTAGTTAATATATCCTTTACATCACGTAATTACCATTTTGTTGTTATTATGGTGAGAACATTAAAGCTTTACTCTTCTAGCAACTTTCAAGTATATCACATAGTATTGTAAACTGTCGTCACCATGCTGTACATTAGATCCCTAGACTTTTTTTGTCTTATAAGTGAATATTTGTAGCATGTGACCAACATTTCCCTATTTATATTCTCTGCCCCCAGCCACTGGCAACCACCATTCTACTGTTTTGATGAATTTGATGTTTTTGGATTCCACATATAAGTGAGGTCATGCAGTACTTTACTTTCTGTATTTGACCTTTCTGTATCTGTCCTTGAGGATGGCAGGATTTCCTTTTTTTTTTTTTATAGCTGAGTAATATTTCATTGTGTGCGCACACACACACATATGTGTGTGTGTATCACATTTTAAAATCCATTCATTCATCAGGAGACATTCATCCATCTTGGTGATGTCACTTGTAAATTCTGTCTTTTTAATTTACTAAAGGAAAATCATCACTCCTAGAGGCAAAAAATAGTATGATAAACTCAGTAAAATGAGACAACTGGTCATTTGGGAAAATTGGTAAAAACTCAACTGTGACTCACAATCAGGGTTTACATGTATATTTACATACACATATTTGAATCATATATGAATACAAAGCAATAAATGAGAATAAGAGAGATAATTAAAAATCTGGATGCTACTAGAAATATAATTTCAGGGGTGCCTGGGTGGCACAGCGGTTAGGCGTCTGCCTTCGGCTGAGGGCGTGATCCCAGCGTTATGGGATCGAGCCCCACATCAGGCTCCTCTGCTATGAGCCTGCTTCTTCCTCTCCCACTCCCCCTGCTTGTGTTCCCTCTCTCGCTGGCTGTCTCTATCTCTGTCAAATAAATAAATAAAATCTTAAAAAAAAAAGAAATATAATTTCATAGTTTTCTTTTCTTTTTTTTTAATTTAAATTCAGTTTGTTAACATATAGTGTATTACTAGTTTCAGAGGTAGAGTTAAGTGATTCGTCAGTCTTAGGTATTAGCAGTGCTCATTATATCACATGCTCTCTTTAATGTCCATCACCAAGTTACCGCATCCCCCTCCCCCTTCCCCTCCAGCAATCCTCAGTTTGTTTCCTAAGATTAAGAGTCTCTTATGGTTTGTCTGCCTCTCTAATTTCATCTTGTTTTATTTTTTTCCCTCCCTTCCCCTATGATCCTGTTTTGTTCTTAAATTCCACATATGAGTGAGATCATATGATAATTTTCTTTCTCTGATTGACTTATTTCCCTTAACATAATACCTTCTAGTTCTATCCACATCTTGCAAATGGCAAGATTTCATTTTTTTTGGATGGGTGAGTAGTATTCTGTGTATATGTGTGTGTGTATGTATACATATATACTTATATGTGTATATATGTATATATATACCACATCTTCTTTATCCATTCATCTGTTGATGGACATCTGAGCTCTTTCCATAATTTGGCTATTGTGGACATTGCTGCTGTAAACATTGGGCGTAGGTGCCCCTTCTGATCACTACATTTGTATCTTTGGGGTAAATACCTAGTAGCGCAATTGCTGGGTCATAGGGTAGCTGCCGGGAATGGCCAGCAATCCCTATACCGATGGATGAAAGATCACTCCAAACTTTGCTGTGAAAGAGAGGAGAAGGCAAGAGGGTCAACACTCAGAGACGAAGACCCTTTGCTCTTCTTTGCTCTGCTTTTATTGGTCCTTCAGGATAATCACAAATCCTTTTCACTGTTTCTCAAGCACGGAATGTGTAACAAGGGGTCTTACTGAAACTGGGAGGCTTTGTTTACAGAAAAGATATGATAGGCTAATCTTCATACATCTCTTAGATCACAGAGTGGCTGTTTGGGCTTAGAAAGCCTCTGGAAGACAACGCCCCGCAGCATTCCAATGGTAGAGTGGTCACGCAGGCCTTTGCATTCCAAAGGCCTACACTCTTCTCCGAAACCTTCCCTCACCTCCAGTGGCCTCTGTGTTAGATTTTAGCGAGCCAGGTATTATGGCTGATTTCATACTCTACATTAACCCCAACAGGTAGCTCTATTTTCAACTTTTTGAGGAAACTCCATACTGTTTTCCAGAGTCGCTGCGCCAGCTTGCATTTCCACCAACAATGTAAGAGAGTTCCCCTTTCTCTACATCCTCACCAACATCTGTCATTTCCTGAGTGGTTAATTTTAGCCATTCTGACTGGTGTGAGGTGGTATCTCATTGTGGTTTTGATTTGTATTTCCCTGATGCCAAGTGACGTGGAGCATGTTTTCATGTGTCTGTTGGCCATTTGTATGTCTTCTTTAGAGAAATGTCTGTTCATGTCTTCTGCCCATTTCTCGATTGGTTAATTTGTTCTCTCGGTGTTGAGTTTGTTAAGTTCCTTATAGATTTTGGAAACTAGCCCTTTATCTGATAAGACATTTGCAAATATCTTCTCCTATTCTGTAGGTTGTCTTTGGTTTTGTCGACAGTTTCATTTGCTGTGCATAAGCTTTTTATCTTGATGAGGTCCCAGTAGTTCATTTTTGCCTTTGTTTCCCTTTGCCATTGGAGATGTGTCTAGCAAGAATTGCTGTGGCCACAATTTCATATTTTTTCCTTCGCAGTATAGAGTAAGCATTTTCCCACCTTTGTGTGTACTGTGATTTTTTTAAAAAGATTTATTTATTTATTTTAGAGAGACAGTGACTGAGAGACAGCATGGCAGGGAGGGGCAGAGGGAGGGAGAGAAAGAGTCCCAAGTAGACTCTGTGCTGAGTGCAGAGCCTGACATGGGGCCCAGTCTCATGACTGTAAGATTATGACATGAGCTGTAACCAAGAGTCAGATTCCTAACCGACTGTGCCACCCAGGTGCCCCTATACTGTGATTTTTAATTTAAGCATGGTATTGTATCATTTAGATGAGTTATGTGCTATTTAATATATTCTCTAATCTCCAGTGGAACTCTGATTTCACCACCAGCATCACAGTTTTATGCTATTTAACAAAATAGGATTGGGCCTTTCAGAAACTTGTAGACTTACTTGTTATGGATTTACTTTGCTTTTGGCTGCTAATGGAGAGTTATGATCAGCTATATCCCAGTGGATATGCTCTATATCTTGAGTATTTGTTCTTTGAGGTCTGGAATTTTGATATGCTCAATCATAGCTTTGGGCTCATACTTTTTTTTCATGGATGGTGGACAAATTGAATTATTTTTTAAAAGGCAGTAAATGGTATGCTTTAAGAAGTCTGTATAACTTACCTTTAGCTCCTTTTCTATATTTAAATATATTTTAGAGGAAAAAAAATCACAGTGCCTAAGCCTTTTAAAGCTAGAATTAAAGTGCATTAAGGGTTTCTTGAATCTTGTTATCTGTCATTTTAAATCCTCTTGAAGTTAGGTATAAAGAATAATAGATATATATGCAGTCAGGATACTGAAGATTTTTACTGGCTTTTGGATTAGAAGATTTTCAACTATCAGTGTTTAAGCCTCAACTTGCTGTCAGTTAGTCTTGACAAGGCCAAAATAAGATTCTAATAGTTGTGATTGTGGAGAGGGTGCTTTTTCATTAGGTGAGGCAAAGTGTCAATTAAAAGGGTATTGAGATAAAGAAATTGAAACTAGATTAAGTTTATACTTTTTCATGGATGATAAGAAAATCCATTTTCGAGTTACATTTCATTGAGGATATACTATCAGGGGCAATGCTGGAATACCCTGCACACTTAAAAGACTGCCTTTAGTTCTCAAAAGACTTATTAACTGCCTAATCATTTCAAAAGAATTTTTGTAGGTATAAAACAAGCATACTTTAAGTAAAATGAAATGTCGAGGCCACATAATGGCAGTAACTTTTAAAGAAACTCCAATTAGCAGCCTTATTTCCCCTCACCCTTTCCTAGTAGTTCCCTATCATGTAAATATTGAGCAGTCTTTCAGTGGGGTTTCTAATCTTATGAGGAAATCTAAAAACTATATTTGATATATATCCACAAAAAGAAATACTGTGTATATTTTCAGCATGACTGTCCTTGTTCAGAGGCAGTGCCTGGTAAGACTTAAGATTTTAGTACACCATTGGAAATTGAGCATGCATCTGTAAAAGGCATGAAACCCCAAGCTAGAATTGCTATCCGACTAATCTACATAAATAAAATTAAGTTTCTCTCTGATGGTTACTGCACATAGTGAAAATGTTTGGATAGACTCTCTGAAATTTAGAAACCCTTCTTAGGACTTAATATGTAGGCTGTGTGTTAAATAAGATATTCACTTAACGAAGACCCAGGAGACCCCTCAAGGAAATGCCTCCAGTGGAACTTCAGGCACTGATTTGCAGAGAGCTGCTTCTCACATTCCAACTTGATCTAGTTTGCTTCTAGGTTAGTAGCAGCAGACTTTTCTCCATATATCCAATGAGAGTTAATGATTCTTCCTATTTGTTGGGGGAAAAAACATAATATTGAAATTTAGCTACTTCCTTCTGCTCTCTACAGTTCCACATGGAAAAAAAACAAAACAAAACCCAACACTGTCATTACAATGAGTGTTCTCCTATAAGTAATGCATCACTTCTCTCTGACTGCTCTCAAAATGTTTATTTTGTGTTATTTTTCAGAAGCTTAATTATGATGGGTCTTCCCAAGGATTTATTTGGGTTTATCCTTTCTAAGTTTCACTTCGTTTCTCGAATCTGTAGATTTGTGTCTTTTGCCAAATTAGGGATGTTTTCAGCCATTATTTCTGCGAATACCCTTTTCAGCCCCACTTCCTCATTACCTTCTGGGACTCCGATGATAGGAATGTTGAATCTTTCTGTTATATTCCTACAGGTCTCCAAGGCTCTGTTCGGTTTTTTTTTTTTTTTCAGTCTGTGTTCTCTTTATTTTTTCATACTGAGCTCTGGTGTTAGTATTACCAACATTTAGATGATGTTTAAAGCAGTAGGACTCCTCTAAAGGGCAATTACAGAGAGAAGAGAAGGATCTGAGCTACTCCATAATTTTAAAATCAGGAGTAGGAGGTGCATCCACCAAAAAGAGACCAAGAAGGCAGGAGAAAGTGGGAACAAAAATTAGGTAATTCAGTGTCAAGTTAAATGAAGAAAATATTTCAGAAGGGAGAAGTGTTCAATGTTGTCAAATGCTTTAGTAAGATAAAGACATAGAACTGACTAATGGACTTTGTAACGTGGAGATATTAAGTGGCCTTCACAAGAGTCATTTCAGTGGAGTAGTCAGGGTTGTTATGAAAATCATTTATATATGAAGCTAGGCATTCTACTAATTTCAAATTACTTTCCCTCAGTTTCTTCATGTGTAAAATGATGATAATGGTGTTTTTATGCCCATGTCATTCCTTTTACTCTCATATTGCTAGATTTTTGTAAGGATCAAATGACAATGTGTAAGAAAAAAATGACCTATGCAGAGTTACACAAAAATAAAATAATGTTTTTCTTTTTTTTTTAAGATTTATTTATTTTAGAGAGAGTGTGTGTGTATGGAGTGGAGGGGCAGAGGGAGAGAGAGAATCTCAAGCAGTCTCTGCACTGAGTGCAGAGCCCAATGGGAGAGAGCTCGATCTCACAACCCTGAGATCATGACCTGAGCCAAAAGCAGGAGGAGGACACTTAACTGACTGAGCCACCCAGGTGCCCCTGTTTTTCTTTTGTATATTTGGAGGTAGTAGACATTTTTTTAAGCAAATACACACTCATGCATCCAATGAATGGATACTTATTCCTTTAATAAATATGTTTGAACCAGTAAGAATTCCCTATGCATTGTACATTCTTAAATAGTTGGACTTTTCTTTAAATATAGATAGAGATAGGTGAAAATATACCTTATTTTAAAGCCAGATATTAAGCCACACTCTTACAAGCTGACACTAGAAGCATTTTAAAGGTGCTTCCAGAGTTTGTTTTCAGAGATTGCCTTATTTTTAAAATAACCACTACTACTAATATTGCCATAATAACAAACACAATTAAAATCATACCAATAATAGCTACTCTTTTTAGGGCATATTACGTATCAGGCACTTTACATATATTATCTCATTTAATTTTTATAACCCTGTGATATGAATACTATTATTATCTCTACAAGTAAAAAAAAATTAGGTCTCAGAGAGGCTAAGCAATTTTTCCAAGAACTGCAGATAGTCTAAATCAGTTTTTAAAATAAAATCTTTTTAAATCCATTGTTCTTGCTCTTAACCCAATTCTGACTTTCATTTTTGGGTGTGTTGAGAGGTTTGGATTTGGTAAGATGACAGTTTTGGAACACCTACACAGACAAATCTTCTAGACTTGTGACTGAAACCAAGTTTTGTTTATTCTAAGGAAAGAAAACTACATAGGGAAAAGATAGAAGATAGGTCAGAACATCAGATCAGAGAGAGAAAGGACTTGAGATGTGGCAAAATCACTTGTAAAATGTGGAACTCTCCCTGAGACTGAATGTATAGATTGAAAGAGGGACAGGGAAGGCAGGCCATTGGTACATAAAACATAATATCTTGGTTGTCAGTTTCCTACGGCAGGAGAGAATTCTAGGAGTCACAGTTGGAGGATGCTCAAGTTTAAAGATAAGCTATCCATCACTTGGAAAGGCTCAGGAAAGGGAAAACGAATATGCATTTGTTTTAAGGAGAGCCAGGATTTGTTTTAATCAGGTAAGGTAAGACATGTAGGCGTGGAAGTGACCATCAGAAAGGAAGAAGTTTATTGTATTCACAGATCCTTAGAAGCAGGAGGCATGGGTGATGCCTGGGTGGCTCAGTTGGTTAAGTGTCTGCCTTCGGCTTGGGTCATGATCCCAGGGTCCTGGGATTGAGTCCCATGTCGGGCTCCCTGCTCAGCGGGGACCCTGCTTCTTCCTCTCCCCACTCTCCCCCTTTCCTCATGCTCTCTCTTGCTATATCTCTCTCAAATGAATAAATAAAATCTTAATTAAAAAAAAGCAACAGGAGGCATGGCACCAGGCAGGGAGAGTCGTACAGGGAAGTACCAGGGTTGGTTGGAAGGCAGAGGAAGTAAGAGGAAAATATGCATGAGTTCTTTTATTTGTGGGAAGAAATGAATAAGGCAAGATAAGCACCCTTGGGATTGGTTAGTTTGATTTCAGTAGGCTTTGGGGTATAGGGGTTGTCCCCCATAAACTTGTATTTGGCTCTAGCAGAAAGTGAAAAGTGGCCTGGAATGTGAGAGACTGATAAAGTGGTTGGATTTGTGGGATCTGATTGGTTTGCATCTGAAAAGTGCCCACATAGGCAAGTAGTTGCTATTCCTCCCAGGTCAGCAAGGTCCCAGATGCCAAAGCATCCAAATACAGAAAAGAAAAAGACACGGCTAATACAGTATTAAACACTTACTGTATACCAGGCACAGACTTTATCTCATTTATTTTTCATGATAACCTATAACATAGGAATTATATTTTGATTTTATAAAACAGGGAGTTAATGTTGGTTGATTATGGGAAAAGTCCCTATTTGTGATGAAGTCCTGCCAGCATCCATACACTAAGTAATCACTTCATAATACTGGACCCTTCCATTCTGCAGTTGCTACCAGCTGTGTCTGTGGCTGGTGGCGAGAAATAGAATTAGGTGATTTCTAAGGTTCTTCCTTGCCTAGATGGCTTGGTATAGTCTGATGGGACCTATAGGGGGAAGAGTGAACTGAGGAAGTTTATTGTGGCAGGGTGTGCAGGCAGCACTGCTGAGAGGGAGCTCACCTGGGAGCGTGTTGTCACAGAGGCAGCAGGCCTATGGGAGAATGAAACCTAGAGTCAGGCAACTGCATTCCAACTCTCCCACACCACTCTGTTGCTGCGTAACACTGAGTGACTGCTCAGACCAAGGGAGCACTAACAACTCCAAAGAGGTTAGGATTCAAAGTTTAATAGAAGAACTGACAGTGATGAAATGAAATAGGTTGGAAAATCATATGTTGAAATAAGTTGTAGAAAATATTCAATAAATATATATTGAATTGGTTATAATTTCATCCAGTAGTAGGTTTTCTAGGAAAAGCAGGCTGTAGTTAACCCAAAGAGAATCTGGATGTTCTTCTTAAATTTAAATATAGAATTCCCACTACTTCTTCCTGTCTTTTTTCAGTTTCTATAACTCTGGTTAGCTACCATCAATTGTCTAGTAAATACTCTGGTAATTATTTATTAATTGCCCTTTATTGCACTCCTCATGTTTTCCCTCTTTCTTACAAAAGTAGACTGTAAGGAACTCAAGATAAGAGCTGTGTCTAGACCCCTCATAGCATCTAGCAAGTTCTGGACTTATAGATCCCCAGTATATATTAAGAGATTATGAATTTGTTGCTTGAAAGAATCTTAGAAAGCTTCTAATTTCACCATTTAGTCTTGCTGGCGAAGAAGCAATCTTGAGGAGGATGAGGGGCCCATCCGCGGTAAAAGGTGAGGTGGTGATGGTGCCATGACTCAGGCTAGTGCCTGCTTCTCCTCACTAGGCCTTTTGATTAATAGATTGAGTATTCAGTGCTTGCTTTAGCTTTTTTATGAGCTTACTGGGCTCTTAAAGAAAAGCTAAATTCATTTAAATGTTTTATAAATTCTAATTGCCCATAATTATATAAAATGTCTCAGATGATATAATTTTTAAGTAGGCCTTTATTCTGTCATTTGTCATTGATATAGATGACAGGAATAGAATATGTGTTAAAAATGTCAAGTGTACTAGGATGATGACATTTTATGTAAGTACGTAATTAAGTCATATTTTGGAAGAACTGATAATCGCTATTTCCAAAGAAGTGAATTATATTTGAGAACACTTTGAGAGGTCTCCAGTTGGCATTTCATATCTCAAAACCAGCTTTGTATATTACCCCAGAGCTACCAAAGAAGAAGACAAGATGGTACTCTCTATGGCAACATAGGAAAGACTATGTAAAATGTACAGATGTCTAAATGCTTCCCCAAGGCACAGTGGAGGTTGCACATTTTATTTCTTACAGCATGTCCTGGGGCCAAAAACAAACTGCTCACCTTCATTACAGACATTGACAGAGGTATGATCCAATGTGGGATTAACTGAAAAAATGTTTGCTTACAAGGAAATAATATCACTCTAGGGCTGCAGGTGATACTATTAAAAAATGGTATTCTGCAGCACTAATGTTTGGCAACACCTGTGTTTCTACCCTAATTGTATATAATTCTCAGATTGCCAAACTCAATCTTTTGTTGATAGAGGAGATGAGTGCTGATCATTTTTGAAAACTTGAATATATCATAATTCAACATTACAGTTATCTGAGCCTAATTCTAAAGGGCAGAGAATGCAAATAATGAAAATAAATGTGTTCTTTTTTAGTAACAGCTTCATGTCAGAACTCACTTTTATGCTGTAAACAAATATGGACAAAGTGAGGGAGGAGAGTTGATGGAAAGCAACTGTACAGAGGAGATGGGGGTGAAGTAGTACTCTCAGTGGGCCAAAAGTTTCATAGATCAAGTTCAGACTGGGATTTTGCAAATCTAGTCTTTTTCTAGTAGGTGTTGAAATTCAGGGGGAATGCAGTAGGTGGCACAGGGGAGTGGTACAGCTTTGTGAGATGGTGGAGCTCCAAGTTTAGGAAAACTTCACCAAGATAATGTTGGGGGAGAAATGTGCTAATAAATTGGCTTCAGAAGCTACAGAGACACAGGGCCATTGGACCATCAGATCTACAGAACTCTGAAGGTCAAAGAAAATAGAGAAGCCTTGGATATCTAAGAAGCATCGAAAAGAGGGATCAAGTAAGTGACCTGTCTTCCCCATGGGAGACATACAAATGGTTTTAGAAATGTAGAGGACTAGTGTCAGGGAGGCACAAAGACTTTTCTAAAACTTGCCGTTCAATGAGGTAAGAACTTGGGTAAGTTGTCTTACTGTTACCTCTTTGGTTTTGGCTTAGAGGGAAATGTACTAAATTAAAGCACAGGTTGAAAGGAGTCTAGCAGTCTATTCAGGCTCCTGGGTTTCATTCACCCTTTGGAGGTTTAAAAACCCTTAATTATCACTGCTGCTGCCATTCTGTGTGGAGAACTCAAGGACACTTTTGGCTTGTACAGTCACATTGTACTGCTTTGTTGTAAGTGTGATTCACTTTGGTACTGTGGTTATAGGATAGATAGGGAGATAAAAGATATGCAAACATAGAGGGAAACATGTTTTTTCTTATAAACAACAGCAGTCTGAATTTAACATTGGAAATTTACTGCAAAGACCACAGCTCCATTCCATTCTGGATGACAGCCCGGGGAAGCAAAGTTTGGGTTCTCAAACATAGAATGTTATCTATTGTTTTACTATTTATTGCATGCAGGCAGTACAGAGACTTCAGTAAATATATGGCAGGATATAGATGCTCATCTCTCTCTCTCTCTCTGTTGCATTAGAAGAATGCAACTATTTCTTCATCTTAGTACCTAGTTGGATTTGAAGATTAAGACAAAAGGGAATTTATTTTTCTTCATTCAGACTGAATTTTAAGGACTACTAAGTGCTGTTTGTAAAAGGATATGAGAAGAGAGAAAAGATTTTGTTTAGAAATGGTAAAGGAGAAGTGAGTTTGCAGAACAGACAAAACACAGGACGAAACTTCCCATTTGGTGGATCAAAGACTTTGATAAGTTGTCTTCTGTCTTTGGCGGAAGAAAACAGTTCCATAGTACTTACGGAAATATGGAAAATGACATAGAAAATATATTTATATATGTCTATATAGATATGGCTTGAGGACAAAAAAATGTGTAAAGGAGAGGGTTTTTCAGAAAGAATAATCTTTGATAGCTGATCCCAAGAAAAGTTTCCCAAGAAGGAAGTCTGATATCTGGGAAGAGCCAGTAAAAGGACCTGCAAATAATCAACGCACAGTCATTGTTGGGCTTCCTGGCTTCACATAGGTACTGAGCCATTGAGAACTGTTCTGGCTGCACTTGAGCATGCCCCTTCCATGGGCTTCCAACAGCTATATCGGTCTTAGCAATTCCTCCTGTCAGTGTCTTATGAGGACCTCACTTCTTCATAATTCAGGGTCTGATGCTGTTTTTGCCCAGCAGGAGAGATGCTTGACCTTGCCCTATGACTTGCTTTATTGCTGTTTATTTTTCTGTTGCCAACTTCCTGCCCTCTGCATTTGCCTACTACAAATCCCAAGGACATTTGTAAGTAAAAAATTGGGGTTTGAAAACTCTGCTCCTAGCCATATCCACTCTGCTTAAGACACTTGAACCAAATCACCTGGTGAATTTCTCAGGTGTGGTAAATATAGCCATATTACAATGTTATCACCTTGTTTAAAATAATATCTGGAGTAAGTTCAGCCATTTTTTAAGCAGATTTTACAGATTTTACTTTGAGAGATTACTCAGGAATCCTGCTTGGTGAGCTCCAAACCCAAGTTCTCAATCATTTTTCTTTTCTTTTTGCCACTGTCTTCCCGTTTCTATAAGCAAAATATCAAGTTAGTATGCTTAGAGAGAGAGCACACAAGCAGGGGCAGTAGCAGAGGGAGAGAAAGAAGCAGGCTCACACTGAGCGGGGATCCTGACACAGGGCTCAATCCCAGGACCCTGGCTGGGATCATGACCTGAGCTGAAGGCAGACGCTTAACTGACTGAGCCACCCAGGTGCCCCTGCATTCTTACTTTTAAACAAAGGCCTTCCCCCATTGCTTCTGTCTTGCCCCAGTTGGCTAATATTAGGAGTGACACCACTTTATCAACTGACCCTGGCTCTTATATTCATGAATCAACCTTCTTGCCAGAACAGAATATAAATATTTTAAATATTTAATAAATATGCTTCTGTGCAAGAGTTATTTAATGCATTGCTAGGAGTATAGTTTATTTATGACAGGCAAGACTAAGGCTGAATGTCTTGCTGTAAATAGCTGAAAGAGGAGATGGGAAAGGTAAGACAGAGAAAACACATACAAATTTAGGGAATCAAAAATCTGACAATGTTCTTAAATGGCCAACTTACCTCCCTCCTGAATTGACTATTTATAACTCACCATCCTGTCAATTAAAAACCTAATCCCACTTGAACAAATTGGAAACTATTTCATGTTATTTATTTATAGTCTACTTTAGACCTTTTGAAGTCTATTTTGATGTACATTTCATAAAAATTATAGCATTATTACTATGTTTTGATATTTTGTTATTATGGTTTTATTATTATGGTTTTCTATAACCATGATAATATGTGGCTAAGAATAATAGATTTTTGCATCCATGTCTCACGTCTCTCTTTCAATTACATACGATTTAGGCAATATTGAAAACAACAGAATCATTGTATCACTTACCAATATTGAAATACTCATTTAAAAATTTCTGTCTTAAAAGCTCGTAGAAATAAAGCAGGAAAATATAAGTTCAAAATGGTAATTTCTTCAAAAGTTTGTTAGCATTGCACTTTAAGGATAATATGATGGTTTTGTCTATATGGTTTGAACTTGAATGTTAAATGTTGGATTGAGGAACAACAAGCTCTCGGAAATGGAGCTTGATCTAATACCATGTGTGTGAATGTAACGGAGTTTGTCTTACAAATGAAACGTTGGTAATTATGTTATGGTCTAAAGCAGGGAAAGGTATCTCAAGATATTGGTACACAGTCAAATTATTATTATTTACTTATAATTGATGGTGCTGGTGAGCACCAAATGAGCAGTCTCACAGTTGGTCAATGAATAACTTAGTCTTGCTTTTAATATGTCATATATAATTCACATGTATAGGTAGCATCTAGGACAGTTACTTTTTTATTTAATATTTTTCTGTTAATTTCCTGTTGTCAGTAGAGGAAGAAAAAACCTAATTTTTGCTTGCCAATGAAGAATCTAGGGTTTTATTTCAGTATAAAACTGTCAGTGTGTCTGAAGTAGAGTTTTGCTGGAGAAATCCCTTTTTAATCAGGAAGGTGCAGTCTGGCCCCTCCTTGAAACAACAGAAAAGGAAAAGTAAAAAGAATTGAATTTTTTCAATTGATTCAGTTCAAATGAGCAACACATTTACATAGGATTTTATCCACAAGTCAGACTAAATCATGATCAGCTCTACTATTTAAATGGGACAATAGTTTATTGCAAACTGGGAAATTACTCAAGGATGGATAAATAGAATGGAAGTTCCTCCCATCTGACCCTCTGCCAGTTTTCATGTTTATTCTTACTTCTTTCTACTTGCACAGCCTAACACATTTATTCTTCCCACAGGAGTTACTCTGATATGCATTAGACATTAATATGCACATTTGAATGAGGAGTCAGGTTTCAAGTTACAATAAAAACCACTTGTAAAGAATTTTCTCCTGAATTCAAATCTTTAAAACAGCCACAACAGATTAAATTATTTTTTAAGGAAGGTAAGTTGTGCTGTATTACTTCTTTTTAAATGTTCAAAATTTACTTTATTAGTTATTTTATGGTATGTCCTTAATGAATACATTCATATCAGACCAAGGGGAATGAAACCCATCACTGAGAAGGCTCTCTAATGAGCCATATAGAACTGAAATAACTACATATGCATTCCACAAATGGACCATTAATTGGAAAAAGAACCAAAGTGTGAAGATATAATCCTATAGGATGGAATTTAAATGGTAATATATTTTAAGGTTTTAGAACTTTCGATTCACTTGTGTGGAGGAAAAGGTGAATGTGAAACAAAGTTTGCTTTCCTTCTATCTAAGGTGAAGCCTTTCCATTAAACCATGGTGCTAACCTAACTTTGAGAAAGAAAAAATTTTGAGAGTTTTGTTAATTTAATAAGAACTGTTGTCTTGACCTGATACTTTTTCTTCTTCTGGTTATTTAAGTGGCATGTTCTAGCATACTTGTGGCCCTCCTTCTGCATTGCCAGTGCTGCTGGGCTGCTTAAGAGGTAACAGGCTGACCGGGGGAGGAACAAGGACATTTTGATACTGGTGTGCCAACTGGAACAAACCTGAGAGCCAGGACTTTCTGTGGATGAACAGGTAATTTACCCTCAACAGGCCCAAGGGGCAGGACGAAGCTGGGAGGGGCATTCAATCAGGACACAGTGGGACCAGCCACCACCAGCCTCCACTGGCGCAGGAAAGAATAGCCTGGGCTGGGTGAACAACCACCTCTTCTCAGCCAGTCCACCCTATTATGTGTTCACACTGCCATCCCTGTTGCTTTTTTTTTTTTAAGATTTTATTTTATTTATTCGACAGAGAGAGAGACAGCCAGCAAGAGAGGGAACACAAGCAGGGGGAGTGGGAGAGGAAGAAGCAGGCTCATAGCGGAGGAGCCTGATGTGGGGCTCAATCCCATAATGCCGGGATCACGCCCTGAGCCAAAGGCAGACGCTTAACCGCTGTGCCACCCAGGCGCCCCATCATCCCTGTTGCTTTTGCACCCACTGGGGCTTTTGTGCCTAGTCCCCAGTGGGACTGCCTGGCTCAGGGCAGCCCTCAACAAACAGACGACCCACTCAGCTGGGGCCACCACTGGTCCCCTTTCCTAACACATTTCAGACAAACATGGCTTGCCTCTGCTTTGTGAAAGCAAAAATGATACAAAACAAAAACAAAAACATTGGATGCATCTGTCAGGGAAAAGGGGAGCTATTAATATTTACAGTTGGATCTGCTCTGTCCTCGGCACAGTGGTGATATATGGTTGTATTAGGGTTCTCCAGGGCTCTTTATTTTATAGATGCGTATATATAGTATGTAGTATATACAAGGAGATTTATTATAAGAAATTGGCTGGCAAATCCAAAATCTGTAGAGCCCAGCCCCAGTTCCTGTCCAAAGGCTGGAAGCTGCCATGAAATCAGGATAGCTGAGGTCCTAATTTGAAGGTCATCAGACAGAATTCTCTCTTACTCTGGGAGGACCAGGCTTTTTAAGGTTCTATTTAAATAACTGATTGGATGAGTTAAACTGCTTTATTAGTCTACCAATCTCAACGTTACTCTCCTCCAAAACCACTCTCACAGAAACATCCAGAAAAATCAAAGACCAAATATCTGGGCACTCCATGGTTCAGTCAAGTTGACATGTAAAATTAATTAGAGTGGCCACCCAACTTATTTGAAAGCAGCAGATAATTTGCTGTCTCGTGTTGAGCCTCTGTCCACAGTGATTCACACAGTATTTTCTTTTTATTTTCTTTTATTTTTGTGTGTGTGTGAGAGAGAGAGCGCTCCTGTGCGCTAGCCAAATGCACAAGCAGGGGGAGGGGCAGAGGGAGAAGCTGACTCTCCACTGAGCAAGGGGCCCAGCCGCAACTGGATCCAGAACCCTGGGATCATGACCTGAGTGGCAGGCAGACGCTTAAACAACTGAGCCACCCAGGCACCCATCTAGGTATTTAATTTTATCATGTCATTTTAAAACAGTGTTTACAAACTATGCTCTGTAGAGGGATGTGGTGTGGGGGCCGGTAAATGGAAGACTGAAAGCAACAGGTGGGTTACTGGGCACCACCTTTGCTTCAACAATGGTAGCTCTTTTTTTTATTATTTTATTTGCTTTTTCTCCCCAGTAAGCTTTTATCTGAGGACAGATTAGTTGACTCAAATGTATTTGAAAATCACTACATAGTTTCCTTACTGTGTCCATGATCTTGCCTCAGAAGATCCATGAAACTGCTGAAATTTTATGTAATAATTTGTTTCTTTGTGAAGTATTTTTCTGAGGAGAGGGCACACAAATTTCTCATTTACTTAAAAAGTTCATAACAAATTAATCACCATTGGTTAAATATTGTGCATGATGTCTTATATTTGCAAAAGAAGATATTTAAAAATTACATACAAGACCTTTGAGAATATTGATATTTAATAAATCATGTCCTATGTTTCTATTGGATCACTAATAAAGTGATACTGAAAGGAAGCAAGGGTTCATTTGCAACCGAAAACAAAAGAGAAAAAAAAAAGTCTTTCCAATCCACACTTAGCTGTAGACATTACTGCTTTCTTGGTGGGGTGGCATATTTGAAACATGGAGACTTAAATATCTTCTTTCTCAATAATCTTCTCTGAAACTTAGTAAATCGAAAAATCATTGAGTCAGATCAAGTTTAAAGAGAAAAATTTTCAGTTTTCTATTGTTGCATAGCAAACATTCCCAGCACTTAGATCTTAAAATAACAGCATTTATTATTTTTTATGACTCTTTTAGTTGACTGGGTGGTTCATTACTCCACATAGTGTTAGCTGCTTTAAGCTGGGAGGTTGGCCAGGCTACCTTGGCTGTCCATGTGGTATTTTATCCTTCAGAGAATGTATTTCCATATGTCCTCTCTCTTCAGGAGAATAGCATGGAGACTGAGTTCCAAGAAGATAAGTCCTAGTGTACAAATGCTTATCAACACTCTTTTCACATCATGCATATTGATGCATGGCCAAAGTTTCATGTCCAAGCCCAGAATCAATATGGGAGGAAACTATTCAAGGCTTGAAAACTGGGAGCATGATTCATTGGGAGCCAACATTGTAATGTCTAACACAGTAAGGAACTTGGAAAAGTTGTTTGTACCAAGCAGGCAGGTACCTCATGGTCAGAAATTAAATCTATTTTTAGAAATTAAAAAATCATGTCATTTTGAACACCCCAGATTTAGGAGATGCATTCATACATATAATTAAAAAAATTCATACCTTAAAAACCTTTATTATTGAAATGGGAAGAAAGAAAATGAAATTAATTAAGTGGCCTATTCAAAATATTTTTTAAGTCCATAAAATAAAAATTAAGAACAAAGACATATATGATAAGGCAAAGGAAGAATTTAATAATTTGAGAAACCATCACAAAAGTGGTAGATTAATATAAAAAATTGCTTCCTTGTAAAGTCTAATGAAATAAAGATTTCATAATTAAAAATTAAGTAAAACAGAGAAAACATAGACATAAAGAATGAAAATTTGAATTAATAGTTTGAATCAATAGTTAATCATTTGAATCAATAGTTAATTCAAAGCTTACTAATATACTTATCCTATTCTGAAATCCATTACCAATACTACAAAGAAATACAAATTTGAAGTTAAAATATTTGAAAGGATGGTACAAACTTACCATTATTTGCAGATAATGTGATTTGTTATACAAATTTCATGATAACATGAAATAACTCAAAAGTATAAGATTAACAAGCAATCGAATATTTATAAAATACATATAAAATACATATAAAAATTAACAAGCAATTGAATATTTATAAAATACATATAAAATACATATAATACATATTTATAAAATACATATAAAAATAAAGAGCTATATTAATCAGCAATGATCACAAAACATTATAGAGAGCAGTTTTCATTCACATTAGTAGCAAAACTTTATCTAGGAATAAATTAACTCATTGCCTGGTCCATGGAAGTCTCTCAAAATATTTTCTGTATGTTCAAAAACTAATAAAAATTGACAAGAAGAGTGTAGAACCTGTATAAACAGAGCAAATACACTTCCCTTGAAACATATTAAAGAGTCTTTTTTAAAAATAAAGAGTCCTTTACAATAGCACCAAAAACCATACGTTACCTTGGAATTAACTTAACCAGAGATGTAAAGGACCTATATCCTAGAAAATAGATCACTTTTGAAAGATATTGAGGAAGACATAAAAAGATGGAAAAATATTCCATGCTCATGGATTGGAAGAATTAACATAGTTAAAATGTCCATACTACCCAGAGCAATCTACACTTTCAATGCTATCCCGATCAAAATACCGAGGACATTTTTCAAAGAACTGGAACAAATAGTCCTTAAATTTGTATGGAACCAGAAAAGGCCCCGAATCTCCAAGGAACTGTTGAAAAGGAAAAACAAAGCTGGGGGCATCACAATGCCGGATTTCGAGCTGTACTACAAAGCTGTGATCACAAAGACAGCATGGTACTGGCACAAAAACAGACACATCGACCAATGGAACAGAATAGAGAACCCAGAAATGGACCCTCGGCTCTTTGGGCAACTAATCTTTGATAAAGCAGGAAAAAACATCCGGTGGAAAAAAGACAGTCTCTTCAATAAATGGTGCTGGGAAAATTGGACAGCTACATGCAAAAGAATGAAACTTGACCACTCTCTCACACCATACACAAAAATAAACTCCAAATGGATGAAAGACCTCAATGTGAGACAGGAATCCATCAAAATTCTAGAGGAGAACATAGGCAACAACTTCTATGACATCGGCCAGAGCAACCTTTTTCACGACACATCTCCAAAGGCAAGAGAAATAAAAGATAAAATGAACTTATGGGACTTTATCAGGATAAAGAGCTTCTGCACAGCCAAGGAAACAGTCAAAAAAACTAAGAGACAGCCCACGGAATGGGAGAATATATTTGCAAAGGACACCACAGATAAAGGACTGGTATCCAAGATCTACAAAGAACTTCTCAAACTCAATACACGAGAAACAAATAAACAAATCATAAAATGGGCAGAAGATATGAACAGACACTTTTCCAATGAAGACATACAAATGGCTAACAGACACATGAAAAAATGTTCAAAATCATTAGCCATCAGGGAAATTCAAATCAAAACCACACTGAGATACCACCTTACGCCAGTTAGAATGGCAAAGATAGACAAGGCAAGAAACAACAATTGTTGGAGAGGATGTGGAGAAAGGGGATCCCTCCTACATTGTTGGTGGGAATGCAAGTTGGTACAGCCACTCTGGAAAACAGTGTGGAGGTCCCTTAAAAAGTTAAAAATTGAACTACCCTATGACCCAGCCATTGCACTACTGGGTGTTTACCCCAAAGATACAGACGTAGTAAAGAGAAGGGCCATATGCACCCCAATGTTCATAGCTGCATTGTCCACAATAGCCAAATCATGGAAGGAGCCGAGATGCCCTTCAACAGATGACTGGATTAAGAAGCTGTGGTCCATATATACAATGGAATATTACTCAGCTATCAGAAAGAACGAATTCTCAACATTTGCTGCAACATGGACGGCACTGGAGGAGATAATGCTAAGTGAAATAAGTCAAGCAGAGAAAGACAATTATCATATGATTTCTCTCATCTATGGAACATAAGAACTAGGAGGATCGGTAGGGGAAGAAAGGGATAAAGAAAAGGGGGGTAATCAGAAGGGGGAATGAAACATGAGAGACTATGGACTATGAGAAACAAACTGAAGACTTCAGAGGGGAGGGGGTGGGGGAATGGGATAGACTGGTGATGGGTAGTAAGGAGGGCACGTATTGCATGGTGCACTGGGTGTTATACGCAACTAATGAAGCATCAAACTTTACATCGGAATCTGGGGATGTACTGTATGGTGATTAACATAATATAATAAAATAAAATTAAAAAAAAGAAAAAAAATAAAGAGTCTTGATTAAATAAATGTATATCATGTTCCAGGATGGGAAGTATGAATATTGTAAAGATGTTAATTTTATCCTATTAATTTTAATATTTAATTCAATTTCATTATGTACCTCTAAAACATTTTTTGGACCTTGAAGTTATACAAAAGTGTGATGGAAGAACAAAAAAGGGGAGAAAGGTATACATTTCTTTTTTAAAAAGAAGAATAAGGTATACAGGTACTATCAAACACTTGAAATTAAAACAGAGCCATGATAATCAAAATAGCATGTGATTAGCACCAAATCAGTTAGATTAATGAGACTGAATAAAGATGTCAGGAATGGCTTTCATGTAATCAGAATTTAAAATATGGTAGAGACCAGTAGAAAATTTAGTTTATTTTAATGGTGATGGTGAAAACATTATTAATCATAAAAGTAAGATCTCTACATCAAATTATAATCCATAATAAGTAAAAACAATGGTAATTGGCATATTTGCCTACATAATACTAAAAATTTTTGTATGTCAACATATGGATAAAAATTAAAATGTAAGTTTT
Organism: Ailuropoda melanoleuca; assembly: GCF_002007445.2. Lineage (NCBI taxonomy): Eukaryota > Metazoa > Chordata > Mammalia > Carnivora > Ursidae > Ailuropoda > Ailuropoda melanoleuca. Next base: position 52,796,044 of record NC_048226.1, read on the forward strand.
AGTTCTGCAAAACAGTAAGTTCTAGAGATCTGCTGTACAACATCATGCCTGTAATTAACAGCACTGTATTTTACACACAAAACCTTGTTAAGGGCTGCTTGGGTAGCTCAGTCGGTTTAGCCTCTGACTCTTGGTTTTGGCTCAGGTCGTGATCTTGGGGTCACGGGATCGAGCCCCATGTTGGACTCCTCAGTGAGCATGGAGTCTGCTTGAGATTCTCTCCCTCTACCCCCCAACTTGCTCTCTCTCTCAAATAAATAAATCTTTTTAAAGAAAACTTGTTAGAAGGGTAGATATCATGTTAAGAGACCTTACTACAATAAAAAACAACTTGATGTATTTTCCAGAAATTTTCCCCAATCTCGCAAAAGTGAGTATTCCTATTAAATAAAGAATTTTTATAAAAAATCATGAATGTATGAGCAATAAATCATAGATAACAGAGACATGGTTAGGACATTAACCAACAAAACAGTACAAATTAGAAAAAAAGAATGGGAGTTGCTTATCCTCACAATTGATTAAAGAAAGTAAAACTCTACGTATTTTGTATTTTAAAATTTGAAAAATGATAGCCAGTGTTGTCAGTAGTTCAGGTAAGTGGGACTTATGCATTATAGAAGGAAGTAAAAGTGACATAACGTGTATAATAATTTGGTAATATGTATCAAAATATTTTAAAAGAAAACATCTTTTGATCTACTGATTTTATACCCTAATATTTAATCTGAGGAAATAATGATGGATGTGAATTAGGCCATTAATATTTAATAGCAAACATAAAAAATATGTAAACAACCCGCATTTACAGCCAAGGAATATTATTGAAGGACCTTAACTCAGTATGATGGGAATACCTGTAGGCATTAATAATGCATGGTAAAAGAACATATACTTCATGACAGCGTGATTAATATTATGTGAATGAGTAGTTCATAAAATATTAAGCATAGTGTAATCCCAGTGGGAAAAAATCTTGGGAAATACCGAAATATTAATAGTACTTATTTCTTGCATATGGCATTATGGGTGATTTTTGTTTCTTTTTTTTTTTTTAGTGATTTTCTGTATTTTTCAAAATTTCTTAATCACTGTTTTATTTTTGTAATCAGAAGAAAGCTGTTCAAAATTACTAAATATTACAGACAATAGGTGATAAAAACAAGAACTATCCTTTTGCTTGCATACTCTTATGCGAGCACATGTTTATGCACATGTGTTCATGCGCACACACACACCTCCCAGGGTACAAATGTCTTTGTTTTGTAGCATCAGTTCTTTTAGCATTAACTGTGAATTAATAGGCTTCCAGAGCTACGACGTCTGTGGCACATGTGGAATATTTGGACAATTTTTAGCGTGTATCCCCAACCACCTGAGGCATTGAAAACATTTGGGACTACTTGGTGAAGAGAGATTTGGTCTTCTATGGGCACACCTGTTATCTGAGAGATTTCCTTCAGACCCAGATCTGACCATTTCTCAAGTATTCAGAATTCTGTTGGCTTAAAAGATATTTATTTTTCACACTGTCCCATCAGTTACTCCCTGAGGAGTTCTTTGTCAGCGACTGATATAAGATTTACTCTTTCATGGGGCGCCTGGGTGGCTCATTTGTTTAGCGTCTGCCTTCGGCTCAGGTCATGATCCGAGGGTCCTGGTCTCGAGCTCCGCATCGGGCTCCCTGCTCAGTGGGAAACCTGCTTCTCCCTCTTCCATGCCTCCTGTTCGTGTTCTCTCTCTTGCTGTGTCTCCCTTTGTCAAATAAATAAAATTTTAAAAAAACAAACAAGATTTACTATTTCATGTAAGTCAAGAAGAAAGCATTGCTATGTCTGTCTAACATTTACTTCTTCTTCCTCCCACCCTGTTCCCTCTTTCCTTTGTCCTTCCCACTCTCTCTCTATTATTTAGTTCTTTTCTTCCTTTTTCTTTCCTCCTCCTCCACCTCTTCTCCCCTCAATATGTCAGATGTAACAGTTGGTGTTGATCGATAACAGCAAACCTCTTAACATGCCTTCAACTAGCTCAGAGATACTTGAGGGGATACCTGTATATAAAATAAAATTTGCCATTAAACTGTTTTGTGTTTTCAGAAATTTTATGAAATAATACTTTGCAAGGATTAAATTGAATAATTTCACAGGGATTTGGTGAAAAAGACAGTGAAAAGTTTAAATATTTTGAAAGAATACTTCACCAGAAGTCAGGCAACTTACCTTACTCTGTGACAACCATAGAGCAAAATCTCTGGTTGTAATGATCAATTTGCAAGCCATATCCTAGCAAATTGGAATCTCTTTTCTCTAATATTCTGCCACTGACTGAATGTTTCTGTTCCCCTAAAATTGATTATGTTGAAACCTAATCCCCAGTGTGATAGTATTAGGAGTTGGTGGGGCAGGTGATAAGGTCATGAGGGTGCAGCCCTAAGGAATGTATTAGTTCCCTTATGTAAGAGATTGCAGAGAGATTTCACGCCTCCTCCCCCATGTGAAAGTACAGTGAAAAGACAGCCAGCCATCAATGAGGAAGTGGACCCTCACTAGACACCGAATCTATCAGTGCCTTGATTTTGGACTCCCCAGTCTCCAGAACTGTCAGAAATAAATTTCTGTTGTTTATAAGCTACCTGTTTATAGTGTTTTGTTAATAGCAGCTCAAACAGACTAAGATATATCCCCTGGAAGTATTTTCCAGCATACCCTGACCCAGAAAAAACATTTCTTCTTTCCACTCACTATTAGGTATGTATAGGAGTATCTCTTTTTTTTTTAAGATTTTTTTTATTTTATTATTATTATTTTTTATTTATTCGAAAGAGATAGAGACAGCCAGCGAGAGAGGGAACACAAGCAGGGGGAGAGGGAGAGGAAGAAGCAGGCTCATAGCAGAGGAGCCTGACGTGGGGCTCGATCCCATAACGCTGGGATCACGCCCTGAGCCGAAGGCAGAAGCTTAACCGCTGTGCCACCCAGGCGCCCCTATAGGAGTATTTCTTAGCCCCAATTCCCAACACCTGCAAATTGGTTTTCATTCTTACTCTGTTTTCAAATGTCATCTTTCACAGAACATCCAGTTTTCCTAGGGTGGTTAGAAAAGGAGACTTGAACTTTGCCTTCTTTTTCTCTGCTCTCTATCATTAATCTCTTTTACCTCTTTTGATTTCTAAAGATTCTGTGTGTGAATATATCAGTTTGAGAGTTGGGATGAAAAAGGTGAAATAGGATTTTAATTTGTGTATGGGAATTTTCCCCTAGAGATTAAAAAAAATAGTCAAGGCCATCCTACTGTTCAAAGTTCAGATAGTACATACACTCATGAATTAAAGATAACATAGTATTGGTAGACAGGATTCAGATAGAAGAATGTTCTGATTTATTAAACTTGTCTTTCTAAGTAAGATAAAGTAGTTGAGCTAATAGACAATATGAGCCTCTTCTTCCTGAGTCTCAGAAGGAAATAATTCTGCTATAAGAGCCTTGGGAGAGAGAGAACTATAAAAACAGGTTCCACTCTGGCGGGCAGACACGGGGAGAGGGACTATATAATTTTGTGCATTGACTGAGGGTAATTCAGATCATGTTAATTGTTCCTCTGCCTCCAGTCAAGGTGATGCCCTGAGACTCAACACAGCTCCACTGGATCTCCCCGGCCTGGAATGGAAAGTGTTAGAAGCTGAACTATGTTTCGGGAGAAACAATGATCTTTGCTTTAGCTGTGTACTACATCTATCCCAGCATACCTTGGAGCTGGGGGCAGGAAAGTAGAGAAGGGGACAGGTGCTGGTATCACTTCTATTACTTTTGGTCAATGCTTCCTATAAATTAACTTTTGCTACTAAAGGGTACTTTACTTAATTGTGCAGATGGACCATGGAGAGTTGACTTAGGATATAGAACAGCATTAATAGATTAAATTTTTATGTGATTCCTTTTTTGACCTTGTAAACCTTCCTTCACCCTTATTCACCTAAGCACCCATGAAATCCAGGAAGACATTTCAGATTCTGAAATTCAAAAAGAGGGTTTTTGTATCATATACTTTGCCTTGCAAGCCAGGCTATTGTTTGGTGAACTGGTTGAAGTTTGTATCCCTTTAAACATGAGAGAAGCATTGTTTGGCAAGCTAGATCACTGAGTTTTAGATAGGGAAAATTTTGATAAGTAGAAGAAGGAGAAAAGTGGAGAACTCCCTTTCTCAGTGTTGAACGCTTGTGGGAAGGAGAGAGAGACAAAGTAGCATGTGAAATGGTCAAATGCAGAGGTGTCTATTTCTGTTCTTCAGCCTTCAAGCTAGAGTGGTAGTATGTCAGATTAATAGATATCACCAAGTACAGAGGGGACAGGTCTCTGTGCCCTTGTTTGCAACTGTGGGAGGAAGCTAGATTTGACCTATGTCACATCACTGAAAACATGCTTGGAGAGACCCAAAAGCACTGGTCTAGCAGCGTGGCTCTTAAGTCATGGCCATGGGATGGATTGTCTGTGCCAGGAAGGAGTAGGATCAAAGTTAGACCTTAGAATTATCTTTAGGACCAGCAGGAGATAAGAAGAGACCTTCTGGATCTGAACTCTGAACAGAAACAGGGTCCAAGCAAAGAAGAATGGACCAAAAGTTTACCAGGGACCAACTTTTATATTGGAGACCAGAGGAACCTGACAGTAGGTTGGTAAGGAATCTACATTCCAGAATTCTAGATTGTCCCGCTGCCTTTAGTCCAGAGCATGTGAACAATATAACTGCCTTGTCTTACAAAGAGAAGCAGCTGGAGGAAAGTTATTTGCAACACTGGCCTTTATTTTATTTTATTTTTTAAGATTTTTGACAGAGAGAGAGAGAGAGAGCACAAGTAAGTGGAGAGGGAGAGCAGGCTCCCCGAGGAGCAGGGAGCCCGATGTGGGGCTCAGTCCCAGAACCCTGGGATCATGACCTGAGCGGAAGGCAGATGCTTAACCGACTAAGCCAGCCAGGCACCCCAAGACTGACCATTTTTATCTAAGAGACTGAATATATCCTGAAGGGCTCTTTTTTGATATCAGACTAAACTTTAGGTTAGATTGGGTATTTAGTTACATAAACAATGTGGAACAGAGTAGAAAGAATAGATTAGTTACAGACAGAAAAGCAAATTAAGCATATAAAAAAGTTTGTTAACACACAAACTTTTAGTTCTTTAGGTTATAGTATGAATAAATTTGACAACTGTTCTTTAGATGTAAATTATTAAAGTTAGCCCACAGACGTCGTTTTGCAAGATTGTCTACTTTCCCTTTCAATTTTAAAAAAATTAAATTCTGATTAAAGTTGAGATAGTTCAGTTGCTTGAGCTGTCTTCTCCTTTGATCCTCTGTCTTGTTCCTCTGTCTTTTCCTCACACTTCAACCCCTCTCCCTCAACTCCCCCTTGCAGCTTCTCTTTCTAATGTTTTCAGCACTACGTTATGGGAAACCAGACTTTCAAGATCACAAAGCTTGGCTTGACAAAATTTCATTCAAAGAATGTCATCTACTGTGAACCTACTATACTCTTATCTTTTATAATTATTAAAACTTCCGTGCAGGTGTTCACATCTGCATTTCTGAATCTAGAATTAATCTTTAAAAAATATTTTTTAAGATAAGTGACAAGAAATGCTAATGCCTATTCCTATCTGAAGTTGTAAAGACTCTGATTTAAAAATTTCTAGCAATAAGAAAGGTTTGTCGTACAGATAATCTGCATCTAGATTTTGCTTCTCTTTATTTGGTGCCCAACTCTGTGCAGTTCTCTGCTTTTCTTGTCTCTCTAGGTCGTAATTTTTGTTCTGAGGTATGCATGTGCTTCATGGACTTAGATGCATATGCCATATGAATAGGCATTTTTCTCTGGTGAAGATCCAGATTTTCATGAGACTGTCAAAGAGAAATGAGACTGAATAAATTTGAGAATTCTTGTTCAGTCTTTATATGTCAGCCTTATTCTGTCTCATCAACTCCTCATTTTCCCCTTCCTCCTCACTTGCATCTTTCTCTTTCCATAATATGGGTAGAAAATATATGAACATAGAAAAACTTTGCTTTCCTTTTTTTTATTGCTTTCTGATTGTAGCATAAAGAAGAAAGAATGAAAAATTTTATATATCTTTAAAAAATAAAGTTTTGTTGTGTGTTCCTTGCCTTATTATTTAACTCTAGGTCATTAACTATTTTATTTAGTTATTTATTTTTAATTTTGAGGCTTGAACTCATGACCCTGAGATCAGGACCTGAGCTGAGATCAGGAGTTGGACACTTAACCAACTGAGCCACCCAGGCGCCCCTAGATCATTAATTATTTTAAAACAAAGAAAATAAAAATAAACTAATAAAAATAGTAATAAACATCCTCTAGATTCCTTTTGATTTTGAAAAGAAATATAAAAAATGATTACTTAGTATTTTGAGGAATTGTTTTCTAAATGAAAACATTTTTGTGACTATTAAAATAAGTTATTTTTAAAACATTTAAATTATACTTAGCATAGAATATGTATATATCCTGAAATTCTATATCCAGAATGAATCACAAGCGAATCTTTTAGAAAAAAAATTCTCTAAGGTATCTTTTGTATTAACACACAATTTAAAATAAATGGGGTCATAATAAAATTTGTATTTTGTAATCTGCTTGTTTTTCCCCCTGGATAATATATTGTGGTCATTTTTTCATGAAAGACATCTAAACTATCCTTTTAAATACATATGTAGACTGAATTTATATTCATATATCTCAGTTTTATCCATATTCTATTAAAATGTACTTTTGTTTTTCCTAATTGTTCACTGTTGTAAATAATATTTTCATGTGTGGCTTTTTATATATATACTTATATTTTTATTTTAATTTTTAAAATTAGGGTGTATTTCGGACATATAAAAATACATAAAGAAAAATGTAGAAGACACACATATACTCACCACCAAGCTGAAGATTTAAGACAGTACCATGGAATTAGGTCCCTTATTTGTACCGACATCTTTATATAGTTCCATAATTGACTACTTTAGGTAAATTCCTAGAGACTAAATTTCTGGATCAAAAGTGAAATCATTGCTTTGGATACATTTTATTTATTTACTAATAAGTACTTATGTACTTATTTATTCAGTAGGTATTCAGTAGTAAGTGTTGCATGTCGGGGACTATGCTCAGGCCAGGGATACAGAGATAAAAGACAGTTCTCACCTTCAAGGAGAAGATAATCTTGAGTCAAGTAATAACAACAAGTAAAATGCAGCATGAAAAATGATCAAATAGAAATAAAGATAGGATACGATGGATAGAGAAGTTGAATCTAACTGAATAGTCATCATAGGTCTGGAAGAGGAAGTGATTTGATTATGAATTAGTTAAGAAATGAAGGTAAGCATGGAAAACCTTTTAAATGGGAGAACATCATTTGCAAAGGCCAGGAATGAAGGAGTGGGCTCCATTGGGAAATTGTCCCTAGTCTGGTATGGCTAGAATATGGAGTTCTAAGAGAAAACAGTGAGGGAAGAGGGCATAAAAGAAGGCGGAATTCGAGTGTTAGAAACAGAGAGAAGGGTTGTTAGTACTACTAGTAACATGAGTTGAAATTTGTTTTTTAATAAAGTAGTAATTAACCTGTTTGAAGAGAGAAAGAGAAAAGTTACAGAGGGAGAGACTGAGGATACTAGAAACCATTAAATTATGTGATGGCTTTTAGTATGTTTGCCATTCTGTTTCTGTCTCATCACTTCTTAAATTTTAAATATTTCCTTTTGAAAGTCAGCATAATAAATATTCATTCCTCTAGCTCACATTTAGGATGCGGCTTGCAAAGAGAAGTCTGTGGTTCTCGCTTTCATACCCCATCCCTTCTGGGTCTGTCCGGGAGGAGGTAAGGCAAGGTTCTGTGCTTCTTTCTGACTGGACATTCTCTGTGATCATGTTGTTTGTATGGAGACCAGATTGTGCTGATGTGAGGGTTGGGACTAGTGAAATTATTAGGTCTCTTTTCACTAAAAATAGAGCATCCATGATCGTTCCAAAGGAGTAAATTGGCATGCAGTAGCAACTTATTCATGTTAGAGGCAATTCATTTTCCAGTTTTGTCTAAAGGAATCATGCTTCCTATGGCAAGTTCTGTATAAAATGCATTGCATTTCAGGTTAATGCTATTGACCACCAGGGAAGACAGAAAAATTGAGAGTGTGTGCCAAATAATCTTCCATAATAGTAGACTAGCTCTCTTCATTTGACCTTTGATTGCCTAGAAGTTATGGGCTGTGGTACCCTGGGTCTTCCGAGTCTTGGCATCTGCTTGGGGCTTAATGACTCACATCACACTTGGCAACGAGGCTTTGGACTTAACAGCAGCAGTGCTGGTTTATGTGGATAATGGAAACAGTTTTCTACCTCTGTTGTAGTAAATGGTCTTAAATGAACTTTGTTCAAGGAACTTTACCTTAGAAAACCATTCACACTGTTTTTCACTTTGTATGGAACTCATTCTTCACTGCGACAAATGGTCATTGCTGGTTAGGGAGATAAAATTATATAACTATTAAACATGACTGGCATAGCCTGTAACATGAAAATTGAAGAAAAGAGATTTTTAAAAAATCACTTTCTGTCCTTGCTGGGTAGTTTTATTGTTTCCTCTATTTTTATGCTTGATACTCACTTTTTGAGATTTATATTACCCAAGTAATTGGCTTTAGCAATTATTAAACTGCCTAATAGACTAAATGGTTTAGTGTCATTTTTATGTTTTGACTTTTAGGAATTTAGAATTCTAATGAGGGATTTCGGTTCTAATTTACTCTGAAAATAAGTAAAACTACTCAACTTTTAAATTTTAAAGAATACTTAAGAAATGAAATATTGCAATAAGGATGAAACTTTACTTTTATGTTTTTAAAGTTAATTCCTTTGTTAAATACATGTGTGTATGCATATGTATGGGTGTATTTGTATTTAACACAGGCTCTGATGGTGACATGCCTGAAATGTTACAGAAAGAATCAGGAGTTAGGAGGAAACATTTGAATCTGTAGGAGATTTCACTTTGTGGAAAACCTTGGACGAAACTAAGCAGAGCATGAACTCATTGAAAATGATAAAGTTAGAAGTAAAGTAAAATCCCTCTAAAGGTATCATTTCAAAGATGTATGAGCATTGCTGGAATATTGTTCAGGCATGTTTTAAAAGCTGATTCTGATTACCTTCCTTATGAGGAAAATATTTCGATTTCTATACACTCAGACCTTTTAAGATCTGTTAAAAAATTAACATCAATTGGAAAATTTATTCTAATTATTGAGTGCCTCTCACATGCAAAGTGCCATGATAGATACTCTGAGTAATACTTATTTTTTCATTTCACTAATATATATCGAGTATTTTCTGTTGTGAGTCACTGAAAATTTTCTGTTTCTAAATCTCTTCCATTTATTAGAAAGGAAGGAAAGCCATTCTGCCTGTGGTAAACTGGGATGACTGATGGGGGAGTGAAATAAGACTGAAGCCAGGGGGAGCCTGCGTGGCTCAGTCGGTTGGGTGTCCAACTCTTGGTATGGACTTATCATATCTCCTGAGTCTTGTGATAAAGACCACCTCAGGTTCCTGACTTGGGGGAGGGGTCTGCTTGGGGGTCTTTTCCCTCTGCTCCCCTCCCCCGCACCTCACCTCACGTGGGTGCAAGCTCTCTTTCTCTCTCTGTCTCTCAAATAAATAAATAAATCTTTAATTAAAAAAAAATAAAAACCTTGAAGCCAGGGAGACTGTTTTGGAGGTTATTCAATGGCCAAAGAATAGACTACAAAGGACCTAGACCAAGGTAGTAACGATGGGAATAAAAATAAAGAATGGACTGAGGAACATGTTTTTAAAGTTGACTAAGTGAGTGTGTGTGGGATAAGCAAAAGAAAGAGAAATGAAAGAAGATTCAAGAATTTTAGTTTGTGTCATTAAGTAAACAGTGAAAATGCTAAAAATAATAAAGCCAGAGGGGCAGGTGGTCAGTAGAGAAACAGCAAGTCTTTGATTCTGAAAAAATATGCAGATAATGGTAGAGACCTCCAGCTGACAGTATTGATTGCCATTTGGGGCTGTGCAGAGGAATGGGTAGAAAAATGCAATGGCCAGGGGATCATCTAGTTGGATGGAGGAAGATATAGGACAGGAAAGTTGAAGCTTTCCTCCCTTGTTTGTGTTACTGAGATTGATATAAATAAGTGAAGTTTGAGTTAAATATTCCATATTCAAGAGCTACTATATCATAACTTTCATTACATTGTGGTAAATATTTGGGAACTTAGTGAGGTGGTCAGGGTTTAGTACTTTATACACACATAAATGTACATAAACAATCACATGGATTGGGCATGAGTGATGAACCTTTTATCTTAGTTTTCTATGGTTTATTTTGGTACCTACTTATGCCTTGGGGCAAGTGGGATACATTTGCAGGTGTGAGGTGAAGGTTTACCCTATATAGGAGGCAAAGTTTGTGCCCATCCCAGAGTTTAAATTGAGCACATTTCCTTTCTGAGCTTCTTGAGCTTACCTAGTAAAAGTGGATCTATAAGAAAAAATGCAATTCTATAATGCTGCTTGTACTTTTTGTTTTTTTGAGAGTGGAACAAATAATACTGTCTAAGTAGAGATTAAGTTCCTAAAGAGATTGGGAAGACTTGGAGGGAAAGGGATTAGGGAAATGAAATTACATTAATTTCTTCAGAGGTGGGAAGGGAGCTTACCCAAAACCTCACTGCTCAGTGCCATCTCAGCTGTGTTCCCTTTGGTCATAGTCTCATCCAGACTCAGCACATAGAGCCCCGTCCTCCTTCTGGTAGTGATCTTACTGGGTTCATTATATCCCATTGGTTCCCAGACAATGCAGACACCAAATTGCCCTAATTTCCTCTTTAACAAAATGTAATGGTAATGATATACTGCAGTAAACAGTTGGAAGGGAGATGGAAAAGGGGGCAAAATAAAGAGGGATATTCCATTGGGAGGGAGGGTGAGAAATTGGAAATGAAAATCTAGCAAGAAAGAGCAATTTGCAGAAGTCCTTGCAATAAGCACCCCAAAAAATCTATCACTGGATAAAAAGCTCTTTAAATGCCAACCTGGCACTTAGGAACAATACTCTTACCTTAATAGGTGATTAGTGTATGGATTAGTGTATCACCAGAAGAGGAATTCAGGAACAGCAACTAAGCTAGAAAGACAGACATAAGAAATGGAGGCATACAAACTAAAATGTGATGCTTAGGAACAAGCATGAAATGCAGTTACCAGAACTGTGATCCTGCATTAAGGTTATTTTAGAGCAAGGATCATGATGCTTCTCTCAGAGAATGAAGCTAGAGCTCCTGAATGACTGTTTCTCAGCAGAAGGTTTGGTTTCTGATATGGGAATGAGGGGGAATGTGGAAGCTGAGGACCAATCTGTATCTATAAAACTCCCACTGTGTTAACCTTTTTGCAAATTTTGAAGAAACTGACAATTAAAGACCCATTAGCTCTGTCTTCTATATATACGCAGAAAATTCCACAGAAAATATTGGAAGTTTAGAATGAGTTAATAAAGCTTGAATGGAGGGAAATTCTAATCAAGGTTTAGGAGGTTTCAGATCAATTTCCTCTGGCAACTATATATAAGGAAATACTATAACCCTGGAACTCCATTTCAGCTTTCCTTCTTTGTGAGGACAACACCCTTTCAATAATAACGAGGGCATTTCAGTCATGGAGTTTTGTAGCTGAATTTTTATTTTCTTTATCTCTCTCTTTCCCTTATTAAGTCACACTTGATGCAGAATTGTGGCCTGAGGCTAGAAATCTTGTCCCCAGCAAACAGCACAACCGCTATCTGCGTGGAGGTTTGTGCTGTCAGGATAGTGGTGCCCTCCATGGCTGGTGAGTATCTGAGGAGTCAACTATTGGGTCACATCATACGAATTTCATTTAATCCCTGCCTAAAATCTGGCAACTCCTGCCCCTCTGTAGCCATACTACCAGTTATAGACCTGGAGAGAAACTAGTATGGGAATTTTCAGAAATGATTTCAAAAATTATCTCAATGACCTATTTCCTTTTAGAAGAAACTTCAGAGTAATTTTCAGAAAGGTTCTTGGTGGCTGTGAACTTCACCCACTGTCAGAATAGGCTACTTTCACCACATATTCTTTTTCAATTTTTACAGAGTGCTTGGAGTCTGGCTACCAAGGGTTATTCCTGGTCAAGCACAGGTAAGTGTTGTATGGCTTGAAAAGAAGAAAAACCTGTGGAAACCAAAGTTGATTAGAATTATGCAGATTCTTTGCATGACCTTGACATTAGGATGAGAACAGTTTGGTGAAACTGGTCTGAGGCATTTGGTAAAGAATGTGGGTCCTATGAATAGAAAAAGAAACTGAGGAAAAGTGGTCTTTCTCCTTCTAGGATTATTCGTCTCTAAGCCAGGAAAAAACCCATCTTTCTTCTGACGAACCTTACTCTCTTATGGTACATGTTTTTATACTGGTGTTGTACCTACTAAGTCAAAGGGTAAGGACTTTGAAAGCAAAGGAAGAGTATCAGTAACAAACAGAATAATTTTTAAATAGGCTTTATGCCCAACATGGAGCCCAACATGAGGCTTGAACTCACAACCCTGAGATAAAGACCTGAGCTGAGATCAAGAGTCAGACACCTAACCAACTGAGCCACCCAGGTGCCTCAAACAGAATAATTATTAAAATTTATTTTTAACTTTGCATGCAGAAAAATTTATTCTTTTGGTTTACAATTCTTTGAGTTTTGACCAAATCATAGTCAAGATACATAACATTTCCCTCCAAAAACTCCCTCATGCTGCCCCTCTGTAGTCAAAACCTCTACTTACCCCTAACCCAGGCAACCACCGATCTGTTTTTAGCTTTCTGTATAAATAGGCACACACAGTGTGTAACCTTCTTAGATCTGCCTTCTTTCACTTAGCATAATGCATTTGAGATTCATCCATACTGTTGAGTGTATCAGTGGCTTTTTCGTTTCTATTCTTGAGCAGTGTTCCACTGTTTGGATGTACCATAGTTTATTTAGTCACTAGTTGGATGACTTTTGCTTAGCGTGGTAGGCAGGATTTAGGCTCCCCTGACCCTTGCCCCTTGATATTAAGCTGGTGAATATATTACATGGCAAAAGGGAATATTTGTAGATAGAATTAGTGCTATAGATTGGAGATGGAATTAAGATTGATAATTAGCTGACTTTAAAACAGAAAGATTATCCTTGTGAGTCCAGCGTAATCACAGGTCCTTAAAAGTAAATGAGGAAGGCGGAAGAGTTAGTCAAACATATAATGTGAGAAGAATTTGGCTTGCTGTTGTTGGCTTTGAAGATAGAGGAAGGGAGATGTGAGCTAACCCTAAGAGGTGATAATAGCCCTCAGCTAATAGCCAACAAAAAACCCCAGGAATATCAGTCCTACAACTGCAATGGATTGAATTCTTCCAACAACTTAAATGAACGAGGAAATGTATTTTCCCCTAGAATCCTTAGAAAGGAAATGAGCTTTATCAACACCTTGATTGTAGCCTTGTGAGAGATTCTGAGATTCTAAGCAGAAACTAAGCAGAATGTGCTGGACATCTAACCTATGGAAACTGTGAGATAATAAATTCTTGTTGCTTAATTAGCTACTTTTGTGGTAGTTTGTTATGACAGTAACAGAAAAGTAATATAGGTAGTTTCTAGTTTGGGACAGTTATGAAAAAGCTGTTATCAAACTTAAATATGGATGTTTGTTTAAACCTGAGTGTTCATTTATCTTGGGAAAATACCTAGGAGTGTCACAATCAATTCTCATTACTTGTTCTAGTAATGTTCTATAAAGTCACCTTGAACATTGAATTAGTGAAGTAATGAGACATTGCTCCTAGGGGAAAGGCAGAGTTATGTTCCTGTGAGCCTCTGGCCACAATGACAGTTTTGTCAACTGATCAATATGTAACCTTGTTATATGTGTGTTTTCTGTTTCAAAACACCTTATTGAATATATATTGTTGATTCATTAACCTTGAACTCACAGCCAACAGCATTGTAACTCATGGCTGAATGAAACTGATCTAACATATGTATTTTCTCCATAAGGCACATCCTAGCTTTCTTGTGTTTGGAAATACTATAAACGGCACTTAAGCATTACACACCTGGATGCTATTTTAAACAGCAGAATCACCAACAAAAAGCACAAAAATGGAAAAAAAAAAACACCAAAAAACAAACAAAAAAAAGCACAACTAAATAAGCCAAGAAAAGGATGTTTATTTGCAATATGAGAGTTAAAACAAGAATCCAGAGAACCACCTTGTTCATTCTCAGCTAGGAGCATGAATGTTGGCTTAGTCTAGTTTTTCATTGTTCTGCACATGTCATTGAATGGCTGCAAAAGTCCCACAAGTATTGATTTGGGGTTATAAATAAATTTCAGCAAGTGGGCAAACTCACAAATACAGATGTGAATAATTAGGATTGATTATATTATCAGAGCATATGGTGAGTGTATGTTTACCTTTATAAGAAAATGCCAAACTATTTTCTAAAGCCACCGTACCATTTTGTATTCTCACTAGCAGTGTATGAGAATTGCAGTTGCCTACTCCTTCACAGTGATTAGTATTAGCAGATTTTCTGACTTTAGCTCTTCTAATAGGTATGTAGTGGTATGTATATGTAGTGGTATCTCACTGAGGTTGTAATTTACATGTCCCTAATGACTAATGATTCTGAGCATCTTTTTATCTACTTATTTGGCATCCCTATATTTACTTTGGCGAAGGTATTTCTGTTCACATATTTTCTCACTTATTAAAAAATGGGTTGTTTGAGCCTGGTTGTCTCAGTTGGTAGAGTGTGTGACTTTCGATCTTGGGGTTATAGGTTTGAGCCCTACATTGGGTGCACAGATTATTTAAAACATTTAAAAAAAACTTTTAAAAAGTTCGGTTATTTGGTTTCCTATTATTGAGTTTTGAGAGTTATTCTTAAATTCTGGATATAAATCCTTTGTGAGATATGCGATTTGCGAATGTTGTCTCCTAGTGTATGGCTTGTCTTTTCACTCTCTTAAGAGTATCTTTGGCAGAGCAAATGTTTTAGAGTTTAACAAAGTCTATTAATTTTTTTCTTTATGAGTCATGCTTTTGGTGTTGGATCTAAAATCTTTTTTGTCTAACATAAAATGGTGCAGATTTTCTTTTATGTTTTCTTCTACAAACTTTATAGTTTTACATTTTACATATAGGTCTTTGATCCATTTTGAATTAACTTTTGTGAAGGGTATAAGATATAAGTTGAAGTGTAGATAGATAGGTAAATGTCCAATTGTTTCAGAGCCATGTGTCAAAAGACTATCATTTCTCTGTAAAATTGCACTTACCTCTTTATAAAATATAAATTAACCATATATGTGTTGATCTACTTCTGGACTTTATTCTGTTCCATTGACCTGTGTGTCATTGTTTTCTCTAATACTACACTGTTTAATTAGTGTAGCTCTATATTAAGCCTTGAAATTAGATATTGAGATATTTATTGTTTTCTTTAAAATTGTTTTGGCAATTCTAATTATTTTGTATTTACATATAAATTTTAGAATTAGGGGCACTGGGGTGGCTCAGTTGGTTAAGCATCTGATTCTTGGTATCAGCTCAGGTCATGATCTCAGGACCATAAGATTGAGCCCCACATCAGGCTCCATGATCTGTGCAGAGTCTGCTTGAGATTCTCTCTCTCTCTCTCCCTCTGTCCCTTCTACCGCTCATGCTCTCTAAATTAATTAATTAATTAATTAATTAATTTTAGAATTAGTTTGTTGGCAAAAAAAATCATGCTGGGATTTTTTACTGAGATTGCATTTAATTTATTATCCATTTGGAGTATTTTGATGTCTTTATAATATAAAGTCTTTTAACACATGAACATATTTATATTAAAAAGTTTTTTATGTATAGTTGATACCCAATGTTACATTAATTTCTGGTATACTTACCATATACCTCAATGAGGATGGAACTGGAGGCTATTATGCTGAGTGAAATAAGTCAATCAGAGAAAGACAATTATTGTACGGTTTCACTCACATGTGGAATATAAGAAACAGCGCAGAGTATCATAGGGGAAGGGAGGGAAAACTGGGAAATCATCAGAGAGGGAGAAAAATTGTGAGAGACTCTTAGCTTTAGGAAACAAACTGAGGGTTGCTAGAGGGGAGGTGGTTGGGAAATGGGGTCACCGGGTGATGGGCATTAAGGAGGGCACATGACGTGATGAGCACTGGATGTTATACGCAACTGATAAATTATTGAACACTACATCTGAAACTAATGATGTACTATATGTTGGCTAATTGAATTTAAATAAAAAAAATTTCAGGTGTACAACATAGTGATTCAACTTCTCTATAAATTATTCTGTGCTCACCACATGTGTAGCTACCATCTATCACCGTACAATACTATTACAGTATCATTGACTATATTCCTTATGCTGCGCTTTTTATTCCCAGGATTTACTCATTCCATAACTGAAAGCCTGTATCACCCTTTACCCATTTTACCCCCAACTCCTTCCTTCTGGCAACCATTAGTTTATTCTCTATACTTGTAAGTCTGATTCTGCCTTTTGTTTGTTTTTTTCATTTGTCTTGTTTTTTAGATCTCCCACATGAGTGAAATCATGTGCTATTTGTCTTTCTCAGTCTGACTTACTTCACTTAACATAACACCCTCTAGGTTAATCCATGTTGTCGAAAATGGTATGATCTCATCCTTTCTTGTAGCTATATAATATTCCAGTGTGTGTGTGTGTGCATGTGTGTGTGTACACATCACATTTTCCTTATCCATTTGTCCATTGATGGACACATAAGTTGCTTCCATATCTTGCCTATTGTAAATAATGCTGCAATAAACATAGGGGTGCATGTATCTTCTTGAATTAGTGTTTTCATTTTCTTTGGGTAAATACTCAGTAGTGGAATTATTGGATCATACAGTATTTCTGTTTTTAATTTTTTGAGGAACCTCCATATTGTTTTTCACAGTGGCTGTACCAATTTACATGCCCACCATTAGTGCATGAAGTTTCCTTTTTTTCCACATCCTTGCCAACACTTGTTTGTTATTTCTTTTCTTTTTGATTTTAGCCATTCTGACTGGTGTGGGGTGATATTGCACTGTGATTTTGATTTCCATTTCCCTGATGATTAGTCATGTTGAGCATCTTTTCATGTGTCTTTAGCCATCTGTATGTCTTCCGTGGAAAAAATGTCTGTTCAGATCCTCTGCCCGTTTTTTAATCAGATTGTTGGTTTTTTTGGTGTTGAGTTGCATAAGTTCTTTATATATTTTAGATATTAACCCCTTATCAGATATATCATTTGCAAATATCTTCTCTTATTCATTAGAATGTATTTTTGTTTTGGTGATGGTCTTTGCTGTGCAAAGGCTTTTTATTTTGGTGTAGTCCCAATACTTAATTTATGCTTTTGTTTCCCTTGCCTTAGGAGACATATCTAGAAAAATGTTGCTGTGGCCACTGTCAGAGAAATAACTGCCTGTGTTCCCTTCTAGGATTTTTATGATTTTAGGTTTCACATTTAGGTCTTTAATCTATTTTGAATTTATTTTTGTGTATGGTGTTAAAAAGTGGTCTACTTTCATTCTTTTGCATGTAGCTGTCCAGTTTTCCCAGAATCATTTATTGAAGAGACTGTTTTTCCCCATTGTATATCCTTGCCTCCTTTGTTGTAGGTTAATGACCATATAAGAATGGTCACTTTTGCATTCCAGTGATTTATGTGTCTATTTTTGTGCCAGTACTGTACTGTTTTGGTTACTACAGTTTTATAGTAAATCTTGAAATTTGGAATTGTGATACCTCCAGCTTTGTTCTTTCTCTTAATTAATTTAGGCTCCCTTTGATTTCTTTTATCAGTGTTTTGTGTTTTCAGCATGCATATCTTGCACATATTTTGCTAAATTCATAAGTACATATTTCATTGTTTAGTGCTAGTATGAATAATATTGCTTTTTAAACTTTAATTTCTAATTAATTGCTAGTATATTGAAAATAATTGAATTTTATATATTGACCCTATAATTTGTGATTTTGTAACTCTCTGATAATTCTAGGAGTTCTCCACCTGTACCTTTTTTTAGATTCTGTAAGGAGTTTCTAAGTAGATAATCATTCAGTTTATAAACAGTGATAGTTTTATTTCTTCCATTCTAATCAATATGCCTATTTCTTTTCCTTCCTTATTGATACAATGTTGAATAGGAGCAAATGGACATTCTTGCTTTTCCCCAGTTTTGGAGAAAACATTCAGTCTTTTACCATTAATTATGATATTTGCTGTAAGTTTTTTAGAAAAATCCTATTCATTAGGTTTTTTAGTATGAATGGATGTGGAATTTTGTAAAATGCTTTTTCTGCATCTTTTGAAAAGGCCTTATGGTTTTACTTTTTTAGCCTGTTTATATGATGAGTTATATTGATTGGTTTTTGAATGTTGAGCCAGCTTTGCATTTCCAGGATACAACCACTTGGTTCTAACATGATTTTTATGTATTTTATGTATTTCTGTATTTAATGTATTGTATTTTGTGTCTTTGTTCATGAAGGATATTGGTCTGTAGTTTTCTTTTCTTGTAATGTCTTTGTCTGCTTTTAGTATTGATGTAACGGTGGCCTCACAAAATGAGATGGAAAGTGATCTATCTTCATATTCTTGGGAAGATATTGTATGTAATCGGTTACTACTTCTTCCTTAAATGTTTGGATGAACTCACCATTGAAACAATGTGGGCCTGGATTTATCTTTGTTAAAATGTCACAGTAATGTTTAAAACATATAATTGAGTACCTATTATGTATCTGAAATATTGGTTTCTTTCTCAGACATTTTCTCAATTTCTATAATACATTTATTACCTCTAAAAAGTTTTGACTTAAGTTAACATGAGATATTTGATTCACACTAGACACTACTTTATTAGGATTCTGGTATTTCACTGAGGATGCTGAAAACTTCTGGTAGAAAAGTTAGACTTGCAGTTAAAGATGAGATAAACTTGTGACCTTAGATTAAGTCATAGGACTCCTTTGAGCCTGAGTTTTCTTGTCTAAATAAATGGATTTTAATGAAATATAAACATTTTTCATCAAGTTAAAAAAAATCAAATGTTTAAGTTATATATCTATGAGAGAAGCAACTAGTTGTTCATCAAAAATTGTGTTTGCTTTCTGGGTACATAGTAAGATTTTATTTCTCAGCCTCTGTTGGAGGTGTTTGTGGCTTTGTGACTGAATTTGAGCCAGTGTAATGTGAAAGGAAGTATTGCATGCCATTTCCATTCCTGGTTCCTAAGGACCCCTTGTGTGCAGTCCTCCTTGTTTTATTCCCCTTCAGACTAGTGGGCATGGAGACAATCAGTGGTGACCTTGAAGATTACAGAGCTGCTGTGAGCCTGGGTCTCTGAATTATTACATGGATGAGAGTGCCCTGCCAATACATTCGCCTTTCTAGTAATGGTGTGTGAAAAACAAAATAATCGAAATTGTTTGGATCATTTGGACATACATTTGTTAACAACAGCTAGTTCATATAATTTGATAGGATGAGAGTTCTCCTTTAATAGTACTATAATTTTCTTATTAGGAAAAATCAATGTTCACATTTGAGCAATCCCAAATGGAATGGACACAATTTATGATAAAAACCTGTGAATCCAAGGTAAAAAAGAAAAATAATTTTTAAGAGTTGTTAATCAGGTGAAAAATTCAAGAGGAGGATATTTGTGATTGTGTTTTGTGGTTTGTTTAAGGATAAGCCTGGTAATCCAAGTAATGGTCCAGGTTAGGGCATTCCAAACAGCAATGAAATTTAGTTTATGTATCTAGACACTTTACCCACACCTGTAACTGTGTTAGACACAGTGTTTAAGCAGTGCTGATAGAGGCATTGCTAAGTGACTACCTGAGAAGCTAAAGGATTTATATATATTTAAAAGCAATAGGAGCTATCAGGTATTTATATGGCTCACTGATAATTTCCGTAATTCTACTTTAATGCTGAAAAATATTTGTAGACATTTAAACAGAGTTCAGAAGTACTTAAGAAATAACCAACAATTAAAATGCAAAGAGATAATAGATTCATGTGCTTTCTGTGTGATGGAAGATTGTTTAGATTTCAAGGTTTATTTTGTCCTGCTAACAGTGTTATTAATCATCGTTCCTCATTTCCTTTCACTGCTGGGATTTGACAAGGATTTTATTTCACCTTGAAAAACTGCACATAGTGGAGAGTTTCTTCACTTTATTCCTGCAGTCTTAACATACCCTACTGAGTAAAGGTAAATTGCTTTTTATTCTGTATTCTGTTATATTTTTGAAAAATGGTTTTCAAATCACAGATTTGATTCCTCTCTTGGTACTAAAAGATCATAAACAAATACGTTTTTATGTTATTTTTCTTTAGTAAGCTTTATGATTTTATACTCAGCAACTGGACTAATTCAATAAGCAGCAGACCATAAGGCAGTAAATGGATACACTATTAATTTTTATTGCTAAAGTTTCTTTTATGTACTATTTGATCTAAAGATGTTATTCACATTTTTATGGTGATACTGGCAGACTTTAAAAATCTAACTCTATAATTCTTATTGATAAAGCCTGGATATTTTTAACTCAGTGGCCCAAGGAATGGCAACAATTCATAGCTCACCAACCAGTTCATTAAATGAAAATCTTGAATGAGAAAGGGAAAGCAAAATAGGTAGATCGTAGTTTAGTTTCCCAATCAATAGAACACAATTGGGAAGGTTTAACTACCGTACTAATATCATGTCACTACAAGAACTTCATGAATGATTTATTCTCTTCTTTATTCACCCTCAAAATTAGAGTTTAGGCCTGAATTACCTCAAGAATAACTTCTCAAAATTACTTTGATTCTGTGGTTGCACAGAATTGGAGCTGAAGCAGTTGACCATTAAAAGAGAATGGTGAAATTAAAACAAACAAACAAACAAACATAAAAGGTAAACAAGGTTGTGCCTCATTTCCAGATGGACTGCCACAGGGCCTCATCTACAAAACTATTTTGCTGCTGATTTTGAAGTTGTACTAATTGATAAGTACAGCAGAATCTCCCACCCTAGGCTCATGCTGATTAAATCAAGGCTCTCAATTTATATTCCTTCATCTCCGAAAATCGTGTGTGTCCTATGGAGAAATAGAAGCAATGGATACAATATAAAACGCTGGGGTGGTAATGATAGTACAAACCTTTAAAAGGACTGTATTTCATCAATTTGACCAATATTTATTGAGGACGTCATGGACCTACAAATAAATACAGTCCATGCCCACCAGGACCTTAATCAGAGAAATAAGATCAGTCATAAAAGATGCATAAAATTTAATTAATAATCACACAAAAGCTGTTTTAAATCTGTTCCGTGCTACATGCTGAATGACTGGGGTGGGTATTTAAAGGTGAAGTAACTCATTCTATGATGCTATGGTCTGGTCTGGGAAGTTTTATGGATAAGCATTCAGTTTACTCCTCGAAGGTTGTTTTGTGTTAAGCAATATTAGAACAGAAAAGATTATTATCTTTACATCCATGAGGCAGACAATAAATACCAAAGGCACTCAAAGAGGAAGACATGATTCAAGGCTGGAGTGGTCTGAAAATTCTTTACAGAGGACATAAGATATGAGTCGAGTATCTCCTTAAATCTATGGCAAGCATAAT
This sequence comes from Ailuropoda melanoleuca, assembly GCF_002007445.2. Taxonomy (NCBI): domain Eukaryota; kingdom Metazoa; phylum Chordata; class Mammalia; order Carnivora; family Ursidae; genus Ailuropoda; species Ailuropoda melanoleuca. The sequence continues at coordinate 52,817,852 of NC_048226.1, forward strand.
ACTTAATGATGAAGTATTAGAAACTCTCCTTTAATATGAGGGTTGAGATAAGTATAGCCATTATGATTGTTTCTAGTTAACATTACGCTAGGGGTCCTTGTAAACATATTAAGATTAAAAGCAATAAAGGAATGAGAATTTGAAAACAACATACAAAACAGCCAGGATGCTGGACGCAGATCCATAGTAGACATTTGTTTTTTAAGATTTTATTTATTTATTTGACAGAGACAGAGACAGCCAGCAAGAGAGGGAACACAAGCAGGGGGAGTGGGAGAGGAAGAAGCAGGCTCATAGCAGAGGAGCCTGATGTGGGGCTCTATCCTGTAATGCCGGGATCACGCCCTGAGCCAAAGGCAGACTCTCAACTGCTGTGCCACCCAGGCGCCCCCATAGTAGACATTTTTCTAAATAGCTTTCTTGAGATAGAGTTTACATACCATGCAAATCAACCTTATTTAAAGTGTACAATTCAGTTAACTTCTATATTAATTTGAGTATATTCACAATTGTACAACTGTCATCATAATCTAATCTATCAAAAAAGAAACCCTGTACCCTCATCCCACACACCCCAGCTTTGGAAAACATATTTCTATCTCTAAAATTTGCCTGTTATGGATGTTTCATATAAATGGCATAATACAATATGTGTTCTGTTGTGACTGACTTCTTCCATTGAGGATCATGTTTTGAGCTTCATTCATGTAGCTGTATGTGATAGATCAGCACTTCATTACTTTTCACTTTTTGTTACCCAATAATATTCTACTATATACATGAGCCCAATTTTATTATCTTCTAATAAGTAGATGGGTTGTTTCCACATTTTGGCTATTATGATTAATGCTGCTCTAAGTGTTCATGTACAAGTTCTTATGTGGAGGTTGTTTTTATTTTTCTTAGGTAAGTGGAAGTGCTTGGTCATATGGGAACACCATGTTTAGCCATTTGAACTGCCAAACTGTTTTCCTTACCTGCCAGCAGTATGTGAAATTTCAAATTTCTCTACATCCTCACCAAAAACTTTTATCTTTTTGATCATAGTCAACCTAGTAGGTATGAAGTGGTGCCTCCTGGTTTTGATATGCATACTTCTGATAGCTAATGGTGATGGCACATATTTTCACGCATGTATGAGCTATTGATATATGATCTGTGGAGAAATGCCTGTTCTAATCCTTTGCCTATTTTTAATTGGTTTATTTATCTTTTTGTTGTTGGCTTGTAAGGGTTCTTCGTGTATTCTGAATGCAAGTCCCTTATCAGATATATGACTTGCAAATATTATCTCCCATCTTGTGGATTGCTTTTCACCTTCTTGATGTGTTCCTTGAACAGAAGTTTTTAATTTTGATGAAATCCAATTTATTTACCTTTTTCTTTGTTGTGTTTTTGAGTCATAACTTAAGAATCCATCACGTAGTCCAAAGTTACAAAGATTTACTCCTGTATCTTCTTCTAAAAGTTTAAGTGTTTTAGCTCTAACATTTATTTTATTTTGAGTTAATTTTGTATATGCTTTGAGTAAGGTGTCCGAATTCTCTCTCTCTCTCTCTCTGTATTTATTTATTTATTTATTTATTTATTTATTTATTTATTTGCATGTGGGTATCTAGTTGTTCCAGCACCATTTGATCATTTGTTTAAAAGATGATTCTAGACTGGTATCCAAGATCTACAAAGAACTTCTCAAACTCAATACACGAGAAACAAATAAACAAATCATAAAATGGGCAGAAGATATGAACAGACGCTTTTCCAATGATGACATACAAATGGCTAACAGACACATGAAAAAATGTTCAAAATCATTAGCCATCAGGGAAATTCAAATCTAAACCACACTAAGATACCACCTTATGCCAGTTAGAATGGCAAAAATTGACAAGGCAAGAAACAACAATTGCTGGAGAGGATGTGGAGAAAGGGGATCCCTCCTACATTGTTGGTGGGAATGCAAGTTGGTACAGCCACTCTGGAAAACAGTGTGGAGGTCCCTTAAAAAGTTAAACATTGAACTACCCTATGACCCAGCCATTGCACTACTGGGTATTTACCCCAAAGATATAGACATAGTGAAGAGAAGGGGCATATGCACCCCAATGTTCTTAGCAGCATTGTCCACAATAGCTAAATTGTGGAAGGAACCGAGATGCCCTTCAACATATGACTGGATTAAGCAGTTCTGGTCCATATATACAATGGAATATTACTCAGCCATCAGAAAGAACGAGTTCTCAACATTTGCTGCAACATG
>NC_048226.1:52820211-52861359 GCF_002007445.2 Ailuropoda melanoleuca
TTAATCAGAAGGGGGAATGAAACATGGGAGACTATGGACTATGAGAAACAAACTGGGGGCCTCAGAGGGGAGGAGGGTGGGGGAATGGGATAGACAGGTGATGGGTAGTAAGGAGGGCACGTATTGCATGGTGCACTGGCTGTTATATGCAACTAATGAATCATCCAACTTTACATCAGAAACCAGGGATGTACTGTATGGTGACTAACATAATATAATAAAAAAATTAAAATTAAAAAAAGAAGAATTAAGCATGAGGAAAAAAAAAGATGATTCTTTTCCCCCATTGGATTGTCCTTGTCAAAAATTAGTTGGTCATAAGGGTGACAGCTTATTTCTGGACCTAAAATCTTTTCCATTGATCTGTAGTTTTACCTTATGGCAATAGCACAGTGTCTTGATAACTATAGCTATATAGTAACTTGTGAAATCTGGAGCTGTGAGTCCTCCAACTGCATTATTTTTTCTAGGTCATTTTGGCTTTTCTGGGTCCCTTGAATTCCCGTATAAACTTTAAGATCAATTTCTTAACTTAATGTTGCTTCCTCAGGGACTCTTTTCTTGATAGCATATGCTATGGTAGCTTCAATATAACAGGCCTGAGGAAAACCCCAATATGTTTTCCTTCATAGCACATACTCACAGCACTTAAACTTACATAGTGTATAATGCGTGTACCATCTTCTAGGCATAGTTCCATGGCAGTTGGCATGTTGTCTGTTTTATAGCTGTTTCCTTATCACCTGGTATAGTGCCTGGCACATAATAAACATTTAATAGATGGATGAATAAATGAACAAATAAACAGACAAGTGAATAAGTGGCAATATCTCCATGAAATCAGAACTTTTCCCAATTTTTTCTTTCTAATCTTTGGAAGCCCAGTATTACTGGGGGCTGTTTTAGGTTTTGTGTGCAATGCAGGGTGCTATTCCTGAGTCTGGAATTTGAGGAGCAGACCAATTACTGCTCTTTTTGAAAATACAATTCTGTGGGAGGTGGAATAATGGCTCCCCCAAAGATGTCCATGCCCTAATCTCCAGAACCTGTGAATGTCTTATCTTACATTGCAGATGTGATTCAGATTATTGACCTTGAGGAAGGGAGATTATCCTAGATTATTTATGTGTGCCCAATCTTATCACACATTCCTTTAAAGTCAGAGAATTTTTCCTGGCTATGGAAGAGAGAGATGACTATGTGAGAAGGATTTGGTGCCCCATACTGGTTCAGAGATGTAGTGTTTTATGTGCAAGAAGTAGGGAGAGGTTTGTAGGACCTAAGTGTGGCCCCAGTTGTTGACAGCCAGGACTCGAGTCTTCAGTCTTACAATCATATGGAACTGAATTCTGCCAACACTAGAATGAGCAGGAAATGGGATCTCCCTTAGAGCCTACAGAAAGGAGAGCAGCCATGTGAACACCTTGATTTTAGCCCTGTGAGATCGGTGTCAGTCTTTCTATCTACAGAACTGTAAGATAATAAATTCATGTCCTTTTAAGCCACTAAATCTGTGGATACTGGAACATAATGAATACAAATTCCTATCCAGTTCTGAGCTGCAATGGGGTCTTCAAAATTGAAGACTTTTCTTTTAATCTGGGGATAATGTCCTTTACTGTCCTTAGATTGTGAAACACGAACTCAGTGATTTCTTTCATCTTATTCATTCATATAGAATGTTGCAGTCTCACACTACTGACAGAAGAGTTCCCAGAAAGTGCTACTACATTCTTGAAGAATTCTCCTCATGACATATTGAAATAATTTTCAAAAAATGTTTAATTTGGGGCATCTGGGTGGCTCAGTCGGTTAAGCATTTGACTTTGGCTCAGGTCATGATCCCAGGGTTCTGGGATCAAGCCCCACATTGGGTTCCCTGCTCAGCAGGAAGCCTGCTTCTCCCTCTCCCTCTGCCCCTCCTCCCTGCTTGTGCACTCTCTCTCTGTCTCTCAAATAAATAAATAAAATCTTTAAAAAAATGTTTAAGATGTGGTGTACAATATATTTCCTGGTTGTCAGTTGTTTTTCCTTTAGTTTTACATATATTCTGCACATTTGAACAATTAATTTGCATCTTTTAACAAAAGAAAAATACAAATTTTGTGATAAAGTCACATAAATTAGAGCAGGATCTTAAATAATGATGATAAACTTGATATGCATAAGACCGTGATGTACTCTTTTGAGAAAATAGAGCTGAAGACGATTTTAACCTCTTAACCCTTGAAAGAAGGAAACTGATGCCACTAGATATCAAATATAAGTGACTTGCATGGGTTTATATGGTTTGCTATGGTAGACCCAGAACTAGAAGTCCAGTATTACATTTTCCAGTTAAGTCCACACTAAGTATTTCATTCTTTAAAAAAGAAGATAGAGGTGCACCTGGGTGGCTCAGTGGGTTAAGCGTCAGACTCTTTATCTCAGCTCAGGTGTTGATCTCAGGTTCGTGGGTTTGAGCCCCACATTGGGCTCTATGCTGGGTATGGAGCCTCCTTAAAAAAAATTTGTTTTTAATTAAAATACAAAGGGTAGAGATTTGTAATGATGTAGATGGAGCTAGAATGCATTATGCTAAGCTAAATAAGTTAGTCAAGGACAAATGCCATATGGCATTTCACAAATACCATATGAATTTCTTAAATTCATGTGGAATTTAAGAAATAAAACAAATGAACATAGGGGAAAAGAAAAAAAGAAGGAGGCAAATTATAAGACACTCTTAACTATAGAGAACAAACTGAAGGTTACTGGAGGGGAGGTGGGCAGGGGGATGGGCTAAATGGGGGATGGGTATTAAGGAGGGCACTTGTGGTGATGAGCACTGGGTGTTACATGTAAGTGATGAATCACTAAATTCTACTCCTGAAACTAATATTACACCATATGTTAACTAACTAGAATCTAAATAGAAATTTGAAATATTTTTAAAAAGAGGGCAGAAGGTATATACATATCCTCATATGTAAATATATAATTATGTATGTACCTACATACATAAAATTTAGATTTAACAAGATCCCATAAACTCAGTAGTTTAATGAAAGGGAAATATATTAAACTCTTAGGTTTATGGGGTCCAGTTTAAATCTAAATTATAATGTATAGGGTATTATATAGTAGTATTTGTGGTATATTTGTGGTTCAGAGTTTACTGTCTTTAATAAAGGCATATAATTTTGACATGCTGAGATAAATGTTAATAATTGTTAGGGAAGGAGTAGATAAAATGTGTATTCATTATACTATTTTCTCACATTTGTGTATGTTTGAAAATTTCCATAATTAAAAAAAGAACATGCTGTAGTTCACAAGGTTAAACTGTCAGAGGCAAAGCAAATTCTGTGGAGTTTGAAAATTTGAAATTATCAAAACGATATTAAACTTTGTTTGATGTTATCATGTCATGTTCTTTGACATCCTTTTTAGAAAATTTTTTTGTGGGTGTGTGCTCTTCATGTCATTCAGTCAAAGGCATAATGTCAAGAGATCTTTTCTATAAAAAACAGTAAAACTTTGGGCATTTAAATCAAGTGATGGAGAAGGAACGTGGAATGCATTAAAACAAGGAAAAGCTAGGCTGAAAATCAATTCATTATATAAAATATATGCAGGTCTAGATATTTGCAAATATGGATAGGTATGGTTATTTAAATTCTGTTCTCTATTTTAAATAACTTCCCCTTTGTGTTTCGTTTTTTAAAAAACTATGACAAACTTGAGAAAAGTGACAAATTTTATTTTTACATTTAAAAGTTTTTAATATCTATTAAGATTATAAATTTAAGGATAGTTAAATTACATATTTGCAAATTTAAGGGAAATTAATGGAATAAGAGAAGAGTACATTGCAATTTAATGGTATTACCATTAATGGTCTTTTTTTCTTCAAGTGGATGTATCTGGGGTAGCAGATTGTGGTGCAGGTATGATTTTTATATATTGCTAACAATTGAATGGAGAGAACCAGCTCGAACTGGTCCTGTCTTCTGGTGCTTTAATATTGTGTTCTAGCTCATTGCACATTAGAGTCAAGCAGAATTTCTCATCTTATCCTCTGATCTGTCGGCTTCTAGTCCTTTAAAATGAAACCCCGTGGCAATCCTATTTTAACTAGAATAAGAGATAAGCAGTTTAGGGTTACCATTTTATTTTATTTTAACCCACAATGAAAGAATAATGAGTCAGTGTTTTCCTATATATCCTTTTTTTTTTTTTCAATTAAAGTAAGCTCCACACCTAGCATGCAGCCTGATGCAGGACTTGAACTCACCACCCTGAGATCAAGACCTGAGCTGAAATCGAGAGTCAGACTAAACCAACTGAGCCACCCCGGTGCCTCTGCACCCCCCACCCCCATATATCCTTTCAATTATATACCTGAGAAAAATTCCAGATTTTATTTCTGCCACTAATGGGAAATACTGATTATCTCCTTTCCTAGCCCTGATGTTCAATACCATTTTTCTATATACATCTGTCATGAGAGATTTTGGCCTCTATTTTTATTTCATGGGACGTATTTTTCCCCCCATGGGACATATTTTTAAAATCCAGTAGCAATACTTAGAATCATGTCTTCTCTTGAAAGGTTCTTTCACAATATAGTGTATCTCAGGATAAAATTCTTCTTGATCTATGGAATAGAAGTTAGCTCTTAATTGCCTTCTGATTTGGCTTTTCCTCAGAATCCTGGAATTATACCTATGTGCTTTATTTCTACATCTATATAAGACAAGACCTGGGATTATAACTGATAATTTTTTTTTCTTATTTTTAGGCCAAGTTCACTAAAAATTTACTCTTCAAATGCAACTAAAAGTCACCATATTTGCATATTATATTTCAAACTACTACCGGATCATTTAAAATATATATGGAAGATTTTGTTGAAAGGTCCAGTATTTTATAATATTAACGATATATTACTCTTTTAGAAAGAGGCTAGCTAGCAATGTGTCTTCCAGGTGCTTTCCTTCTGTAGACCCTTGTTTATCAATAAAGATGACTTTCTATGTCTCAGGTTATATGAACACATTTACTCTTCTGTTCAAAACAGTAGCACCTGATTTTTCACTGCTGAAAATTCCTCATTGGCTCTTAATTTGGATATCCATTGACTGTATCACTGACTAGGTCCTTTTTTGTTTTCCCTTATTTAGCAAGCCATCAATTCTGACACCTTTGTTGCATTTTGTTTTAAATCAATCTTTCCTTTTTAATTTCAAAGTCTTTTTTATCTCTTGTTAATTTCCCTAGCAGCAAGATTTAGAGCTACTTTAGGACCAGGATCTCATCCTCCCCATGAAGCACAGGTAAAAGCAGCAGGGTCAGAGGAAAGCATGAGGATTTGGTGGCCAAATAGATCCATCTTTGAATCCTGTTTTACTTGATAAGGTTGTTGAGTGGAGTAAATTTATTAGTGTATACAAAGATTCTGGTACAATGTTAGTGTTCAAGAAATATTACTTCCTGTCTCTTTATTTCTGGCCACCGTTTCTTCTGAACCGCTTTATCATTTGTATTTTTGGTCTTAATTAACAAGTAAAGTACTTGGCTGAGTGTCCATCAAATAACATCATTCAATAAATATTAGTCATTAAAATTATCACCCTTATATTTTTGCCTCAACTTTTCCTTAATCCATTTCCTGTGAAGTACTTTATGCTTTCAATAGCAAATATATTTATTGTTCTTTAAATGTATGGTGGGAAAGTCCTTGTCTAGGAACTGGCTTGTTTTTTGTAATTCTCAAGAGGCTAAGACCCTAAAGGTGAAAAGAGGAGGGAAAAAAGGGAAAAAATCAAGTTATATTTACCTTATTTGGATAGTATTTAAGAAATACAATTTTTGAGGAGCAATGTACACTCAATAATGAATTGTTATGATATTGATGTTTTTAGACTCACTATTTGGCCTTTTGACTGATCCATTGTATTAATAGTGCATACTGGTGTTTGACCAATTTAACAGTAATTGAATGTAACATGATGCATGAAATCTGCTGTGTGATTACCATCAAGATACAATTTTATTTCATGAATGATGAAGTTTTTTGAAATGGGAACTTCACATTTCACCTTGAGATAAAGTGTGTAGTCATGTTTCACTACAGGTAGCTAGATATATTGTTCAAATACATTTTGAAGAAAAAGAATAAATCTTGGCCACTTGTGTGTTCATTAAGTTCTATGAAGTTAACAAAATGCATCTTATTTGATATCAGTATTTCTTGAATACCTGCTCTAGGTAATACTAGTTATAATAATTTTTTATATCTTCTTATCAATGCTGGCTGTCCCCTTCTCTGTTTTTTTCTATATGAGGTGTTGTCACAGAATGACTTTCAGATTTGATCCCAGTCTACATAAAATCCTCTCTTTAACCAGCAATGTTGTATTAAAAATGGAAAGTAGATATACAAAATGCCTTATTGACCCTTCTATATATTTTTATCTTCATTCAGCTTATTATAAATGAATACATGTGAATACTCTCACCTGGAGGGATCTCATTCCCTCCAAGAGCTATAATTACAGATTCCCAAATTGTTCCAGAGACTTCTGGATCTATGCTACCAACTTAGGTCCTTTTCCCGAATTCCATGTCTGCATTCTAAACTGCCTACTGTTCCTTTCTACAGACATTTAAACAATAGTTATGAAGAGCTGAACTCATTAATTTTCCTCCACACAAATCTTAACGAAAGGCATCACCATTCATATAGTTGCTTATTTAAAAAAAAAAAAACTGGATATCATCCAAATACTTCCTTCTCCATAAACAAACCCACATCCAGTCAATCACTTTATCTTCTTAATGCTACCTCCTTAGCTGAATCCAATTTCTTCTCTCCCTACCACCTGTTAGGCCATCAGCATTATCCACCCAGTTGACAGCAACAGCATCTTATTTTGTTAGCCTGCTTCTTGCATAGATACAAATGCAGACACAGAGTTATTTATATCATGTCACTCCTGTGCCTACACATGTGAATGGCTCCCTTCTGCCCTAAAATTAAAGTTTAAACTCCTTCACTTGGGTCACAGTTTCCTTTATGATATGGTTCCAGCTGTCTAGTCTAGCCTCATCTCTTGGTTCTTTGTCCCCAACATTCTCTGCTACAGTTCCACTGAACCACTTCCAGTTCCTGGAATAGCTCATAGTCGCTATCCTGCTTCAGAGATTTTGCCCTGCCATATTCTTTGCCTGAGACACGTCTTTCTCTACTCCGTTTTTATTATTCTCCCTCTGTGTTAGGATTCTCTAGAGAACAGAATCAATAGAATACATATGGTAAAAATTCCAGTCTGAGTCCAAGTCCAAAAGCAGGAGAAAACCAATGTCCCAGCTCAAAGACAGGCAGAAGGAATAAATGGATTTTCCTTTACTCTGCTTCTTTGTTCTATCCAGGCCTCTGATGGGTTGGGTGAGGCACACTCAGATTAGGAAGAGCAATAGGCTTTATTCAGTCTACCAAATAAGTGTTAATCTCATCCAGAGATAGCCTCACAGACACACCCAGAATAATGTTTTTTTAATTTATTTTTATTTTTTTGTAATTTATTTTTATTATTATGTTCAACTAGCCAGCATATAGTACATCATTAGTTTTTGATGTAGTGTTCAACGATTCATTAGTTGCATATAACACCCAGTCTAGTATTTGAGCACTTTGTGGCCCAGTCAAGTTGACAAACAATTAATCATCATACCCTTTCTGGTCTCTTTCTAGATACACCTTTTTCAAGAAAAATTCCACTCCCCCTTCCCCCAAATCCCACAAATCCTGATGAGATTGCATTTTTACTCTCTTACCTGCTTCCATAACACACATTCTCCATCATGGCACCTACCACAATATATCCTCATTGCCTGCTTACTTATGTCCCATACAAGACTCCTAATCTTGTTCATCCTCATCTCTGTAATTCCTACTTTAGGGGTTAGGAATTACACTTTGGTGCTTCGGAAGTGCTCAATGAGTATTTGTGGAAATGTTTCAGCTATTCTATTAACCTTTAACTTAAATTCTTACTAACATTAAAACAATATAATTATTTTAGCCTGATCACTTATATAAAACTAACATTTACTCCTGGCCAATTACGGCTGAATATATATGTAACAAATTCAACATTCTGGTTTCATTAACTTTCCTCTGGGATTTATACACTAAACCCACTCAATCTGTGGTTTAGATATTTTATGCTGATTAAAACTGTGGCTACCTTGTTAGAATTCTCTTTGTTGTTGCTCACCACCAGGGAAAAGGGCATTCAGTGTAGCTGTTTGAAATTAGAAAGTAGTGTAGGAAAGGAGCAGAGGGTTTGGAATAAAACAAAGTCCCGGTTAGACTAGTGCTGGTTGCCTTCATTCTGTCTTAATCATTGGCTTCTGTATATGGAGTATCTAGAAAAGTACTAGGCACAAAATATCTTCTAAAAATTGCTAGATGAGTCAACTTTGATAAGTTAAAAAATTATTTTAGTCACAGTGTTGTCAGGTGAACTAGGGAGACCCTAGTCTATGGGGCCTCAACCCAGCCCCTCCCAAAGGGAGGGGATTGCCTAAGATTCTTGGTCTTGTCACAAGAAAGAATTCAGGGACAGACTTGCAACACAGTGGATGAGCCACACAAGCTGGAAAATTTATTAAAGGGAAAGTACACTCTTAAGATAGGAGAGCAGGAGAGCTCAAGAGAGAGCAATAGAGCTGCGTGCCCTGGATCTTATCGACAGTTGTTAACTAGGGGGCAGACTATTACTTGGGTCAAGGATGCAGAATTTTGTACTTTTTCTTTTTTATTCATCAGGGGTTCCTGTCATGGCACGTGCCATCTTGGGCCTGTCTGGTTTGATCTGGCTTCTTGTGGAGTGCTGCCAGGACAGGCTTCTGACTTACCGAGAGGCTGACCATGACCTCTTTGCTGGCCTCCAGGTATCCTGTTAGAACCTAACGGCCTACTCTAACGGTAGGCTTCTCATTTAGTAAGTGACAGGAACTGTATTTGCTTCACAAAGGTTTTAAAGACTAAACTGAGTTTATATACTCAAATTGAATACAAAGTAGATACAAAATGAAAGTCTCTTGTATTTCTTATTTGCATAGCATTAGAATATGTGCAAATGTGTTTGTAAGTGCAAAATATTTGTTCCATCCTGCAGTCCCCAATCACACACTTTTCCCTTTATTTTTGAGAACTTAATAAGTGCCAGGCATTATCCTAAGTGTTTTACATACATCATTTCATTTCATTTTAATGAAGTTTGGTCTTCTCAATTGAAAAGGAACATCTCATTTCATAAAGATTCAATAACTTGCCCAAGTTTACACAGCTGTGGGGTTGCAAAGACTACACTGGCATCTGGGTTTATCCAATACGAAAATTCAGTGGTCATAACTGTTTGATTTTAAAACAAAATAAAGCCTGGGTCCATTAAAAGTTCATTTCTTTCTCCTTGTCCTACAGAATCAGCGTTCTACTGTTCTGTGTCCTTTATATTTGCACATGTACAGAGGGTATAATGTTTAGGGGACCATGGTAGGAACAATTTAAAGGCCTTTCTACCAGGCATGCTAAGACACTTGCTCCAACTGCTTTTGTCTCCTTCCCATTTATATTGACCTCCTTACCCTCCCACAGGTGGGCATTCATACCCTGGGCAGAGCTGGAAGAAAGCCATGGCTGCTGCAAAGTCCTCCCGGAACAGACTTTGGTCAGACTGTACTGGAGAATTTCTAATGGGAGGGCTGTTCATCTTTCGTTCATCTTTAAGGTCTGAAAAGACCCAGCTGGCTACATCCAGGTAAAGGGAGAAAGCAAAGATGAAACTTACCTTAAATCTCTATACTTCTCCCTCCCCACTCTTCAGCTCAATATATAAATCGTGCACCTAAATAAACTTTCACTCCTTAATCCTAATACCAGATGATATTCTTCCACCTGTATTTGGGAAACTTTCCCTTTCTTTCTCTTCTCAGATTCACTTCCACAATAATCATCCTCCCATTCCATCACTGGTGTCTTTTTCCTCATTGTTGTTATTGCCCTGTTCTTCCTCTCTATCTTTGAGAATATTCTTTTTTTTTCTTTCTATAATAAAAATAACAACTAACATCTTGTCTTCATTCTGATTTTTCTTTTAATTATCATCTTTCCTTTTTCAATTTGTTGCAAAACTCTTAGAACATCAGGTTACCTTAATTTGTCTCTCATCACCTTCCAAATTCTAAAATTTAAATTTTGGGAAAAGAGCCCTACTAAGATATTTCATTGAGTTAAAAAACATCAACTGAATTACATTTACAACTTTATAAATTAACCAAATGATACAAATTGATTCCATTGATTTTAAGCTGATATTTCATATATTCAAATAACCATTTACAATGAACTGTGTTATATTTTATCTTGGAAGAGTCAAAGTTTTTCTCTGCAGTTTAGGTCATCTGTCAGTATTGCAATATGAGCCCATTTACAAATGAATCTACTTTTTCACTCATGATTTCATAAATTTATTTTTATAATAAATGTATTTAATTATAATAGAAAGATATTCTTAATGATAAATATTAATAATTTAAAATTTAAATATATGAGTACTCTGTTGGTTTTGTTCTTAATTACTGTACATTTACAACACACAGACACAATTTTTTTTTGCTGATTCCAACTTATATAAAATTTAACAGTAGTTTGACCAATGTGATAAAAATTATTCTATTTATAATTACTTCGAATTTTTCAGAGGAACTTTGAACAGTTGGTTACTAGTGGAAATTAACATTTTAAAGATTACAGTGTCAGAGAGTTCAGCAAAGCATTTGATTATTTTTTAACCTCAAGATGTGGCAAAATTGTATTTATTTAAATGTCACTGTTTCGCAAAAACTTTTAGTCTCTCTCTTCTTTGTCTCTTTTTCTTTCAGTTGTGAGTGCCTACATAATATATCCAGTAAGTGTATTTTTGGAAGCATAACTATATTTAACAAATGTAGTCATTAATTTTATTGTTCCATATTTACATTAGAGATTAATATGTTTACTTGAATGCTTGGCAGATTAACATCTCTTTGTTTAATTTTATGATTTTTGTTTTAAGAACTGGAGAAGTCTGTCATTGACAAAACTGAGCTAATGTCAGTGATTTTATTTTTCAGAATTTTTTTGTGACATTGAAATTTTGAAAGAACGAGCTTGTATGTAAATTGGATGATAATTGTAGAAAATGAGGCTTCAATTATAAGAGTTACACAGTGTACTTTTTATTCTTAAGTCCAATAGATGAGAAGATTCAAGCCATTATTCTGTTTTTTTTCCATAATTTATTGCTATTTTAAGAACTCTTTACCATGTTTATTTCAATTCTTTAATTCCTTTAATAAGAAAATCAACCTCATTAAATTGTTAAAGTTTAAAATTAAATTCCACTTCAGTATTTTTTACCTGGGAACCCTATTAAGTTTCTAAGTGTTTAATTAACTCGGTTGTGTAAGGGTTAACAATCAGAAATATATCCAGGCCATCTAAGTCATACAATTGTCATATGGTTGCTAGGCAACAGATATCAGGTTTGGCTGATGCATGTTTCTAGGCAAAGCTTATAGTGTGAAAAGAAGAACAAATTACATGACACCTGCATTTTTGTTGTTATGCTTTTTGAAAATAAAGTTGTATTTGGAGGGGAAAGAAAAAGACTTGACATTTATTATGCACGTCGTCTTTCTTCTAAATGTCAGAACTATATCTTTTGATAGTTAAGTGATAAGGGACAATAAATTAAAATGACAGCTGACATTTTATTTCTTATGTGGTTTTGGATATGGGTCTTTCACCTAATACCATTCTTGTACGTTGTCATCTTGTTCATTAATTTTCTAAATTCATTATGATTGAAAAGAAGCTGCAAATCAAAATTAATTGAAATATAATTAATTTAAAACATACAGATTTCAAAGCCACTGAGGACAAGAAATGCAAATGACTTATACTACACAATTCTAGCACAACACCAAAATATGTCACCAGTGATGGAAATGATGTTGAGAGAGAGACCACATTTTAGAAATCTAGTGTAAAAGTCTAATTCATTACAAGTGACTTTTTAAAACTACTGTTTAGTATTACATATTACTTGATTAATTTTTATTTTCTGGTATCATAATGCTAGAACATTAAATATGATAATAAATATAAAGTGTCCAGCATAATGCCTACCTCCCGGTTATAAATTCCAATGATGTTAGTCTTCCTCTCTTTTTACTCTCCTTCTTAACAATCAACATATATAAGGAGTAAGAATTTTGGCTTTGGTTAAAGATGGTTCATTGCAAACATACCCAAGAGGAAACAACCAAAATTATCTATTAGATGGCCAGGAATCAAAAATACATTGTTTAATCATTTGTTTCAAACATAATTTTTTAAAGCATATATATCAGAGATCTGATTTTTATTCCCCTAATGAGGAGTTGTGGCAAAAATCATTTTAAAAAATTTGTTTTAGATTAGTTTAGTTTTTCATTGGGAAAATTTATTTATTTTTAAAGATTTATTTATTTATTTAACAGAGAGAGAGCCAGAGAACACAAAGGGGTGGTTGGCAGAGGAAGAAGCAGACTCCCTGCTCAGCAGGGAGCCCAATGTGGGGCTCGATCCCAGGACCCTAGGATCATGACCTGAGCCGAAGGCAGATGCTTAACTGACTGAGCCACTCAGGTGCCACTCATTAGGAAAATTTAATTCAAAATTTAATAAAACCAGTATTTTTTTGTTTTTTTTGGTAATTGGATGCAATCTTTCACAAATTAAGAGATTGTCCCGTGAATTTTCAGTTGTTGAGATGAGATAAAAACATAGATATATACATTTTTACAAAAGAGAATTTTGCCAAATTTCCATCTAGAATTATGATTCTGGTACCTCTGTCTGATTTCTACCATTGGATAACAGAACTTGGAGAACTTAATTGAAATAAAGTACATAAGGTAGATAAGCCAGCTGGAGTTGGATAGTGACAGTGATTTAACAAATCAACTAAAAAACACCATAATTTTTATTCTAATTCAAACCAAACATTCTGTTTATATACACTTGAATTTTGTATTCAGTTCACAGAGCAGACACCTGCTTAGTTATTACAGACTTAAAAAGCTGAGCCTGGGTTTTAATTTATCTCTTGGGAAAATCATCCAGAGAATATATCTTTATATTCTTCATGTATAAGGGATTTCAGATGCCACATGAATTTGTTGGTGATCAATAACAAAAAATAATAATAAAATAAAAATACTTTAAATTATGAAGCATCAAGTTATTTATGAATGTCTAACATAAAGAAAATCATGATTATGCTTATTATGTATTCTCTATGCAGCAGCTTTTAAAACATGTAACCTTGTTCAAGAGCAAACTGTCTGCCTATTACTTTCTAAATAAAGAGTCTACGCAGATAAATATTGTTACCAGGTTTTAGAAATGTTTCAACATGTTATGAAATAAGCACATTTAGAAATCGGGGTTGTTATAAATTGAGGACTAGATTGCTCAAAAGGTGATGCTGCTTTCAAAGTTACGTCTCTTAAAACCATTACGCTCAATTTTCTTTTTCTTTTTGACATCCAGAAACAGACATGTCTGGATGAAAGAGTTTCACTTAAAAGGCAAGAAAAAATCTTTAAAGAATTAGTTTAGATGCTTGATGCTTTAATATGAATTTCTGAGGATATTTTGGTAGTTAGTGGGGCTAACTCACCTTTGTTCATTTCTTCTAGCTCTCTTCCACATCGGGGGACATGTGAAATCAGTGGCTTCAGATGTACATGAGAGAATCAAACTGTAACATCTCACCTCCCCTAACTTGCTAACCACAATGATCTACATTTCAATAATAAGACTTTTATTAGTATTGGAAATGCTACTTGTCCTACACTTCCAATGAGTTGTTAAATCCCTAACTGCTTCTTCCCACCCCATTTCTTTAATAGATCACCTATATAGAATTTTATGGACATTCTAAGAAGTTAGAGACTCCTTAGTCTTGGATTAAAGTGGAGTAAAATAGTAAAATTTTGTTAGGTCAATCAAATCATGATATCCATTTCAATTCTTTCATAAAGCATATTTTGGCATAGCTATAATAGGATTTTCCTTTAGAGACCTACTTTATTTTCCTTCAACCTATGGACATAATCCTCTAAAAACTGACAGCATAGCTATATCAGATAGCAAACAATCCCATTTATACAGATTTCCAAACTTGACTTGGAATGTTTGAATGTGACTTGGAACATTTGAATGTGAATTACTGAGAGAGACTGGTCCAAACAGGTGGCCTGTTCAGCTATGAATAGGACAATAGAAGAAGAGATGAATAAGATGAAAAAAATTAAGAAACACTTCATGAAAACATTAGTTTGGCTTGCAGTGTACTTGAAAATAACTGAATAATAATTACATTAGAAAACAAGTATGAAATATAACCATATATGTTAGAAAAGCCTTTCTCAGGAGACCAAGCCAGAGTCTCAGAATGCTTATTGTACATAGAAAAAGAACTGCATCTATGGATTGGAGAAGGAAAAGGAATAGAGAAGAAGAATGGGACAACATTCATCAAATGTCAGCCACTTTATAGAAACTATTGTAGAAACTATTCTAAATTATACCATTTAACATTTATAACCCAGTAAGGCAGGGAATGCCATTTCCAGCAGTTATATGAGGAAAAACAAGAAACTTCAAGGAGCTGTGTAAGGAGACCTTTACTCTGGAGACTTTTTTCCTGCAAAACTTTTGAAACTGGTACCCAGGAGAGAAGGCATTAGAACACAGTTATGTCTGCCTGCTAGGCCCATATTTATAGTGGTTGCTGAACCTGAAATTAGCAGGGTAGCAGCACCTGTAGCAAAAGATCCATCATTATGTTTCTCATTTTATAGCTTCCTGATAGATGCTGAGAAAAGAAACCCTCATTGATGTAGGCTCAACTTTAGGAGATAATCTATTATTTAACAGAGGTTTTGACACATTATTTATATTTATTTATGTAATATATTTGGACACATTATTTAATGGAGGTTAAGTCTTAGCTTACTTTATTGCCTAAATCTTACTTAAGACAAATGCTTACACTGCAGATACACAGATAACAGCCTGAGTGTGTTCATTTTACTAAATGAAACTAAATTTACTGAAACACAAATGTTGTTGTTATGAAAACATATTAATGTTAGAACAGTGGTTTATAAATTTGTGCTTTCAAACTTCTGTTTGTAAAAAAACATAACTTACATCGCCAACACACACATACACAAATTTATAAAATAGTATTTTTCATTAACTACATGGAATATCTTATATATCCCATCCCATCCCACCCCAATTCATGCCCTGACAACATTCCACCACTTTTAAAAAATACAATGGTTATAGATATACTGAACTGATTTCAGAACACAGTATGGACCATGATTTATAGTTTGAAATTACTGATGGAAAGTTATCAGATAAAGCTTCTGGAGACTATAAATTTAAACTGTAAACTTGGACCAAAAAAATAAGTGGAAGGTAGCCAACAAAAAGTAGGAGATGGGAGGCAGTGTACAATTGTGTTCTGAACAGAGAAAACAGAGGTTATGGAGGCTCACCCAGATTTGGAAAGAATTTTGGTGAGTTCAGGAAACTTGAGAGAAGGGACGGTGAAGCTGGAATATATAGGCAGAGTGGGAGAGTGATATGAGTGAATCTGTATGATATGGCTTGAAGCTATGTAGACCACATTAATAATGAATATTTTGAAGGAGGAGTGAGTGGTGTTGATTTGGTCAGGTTGGCCTCATGAACAGCTCACCCTGAAAGCAAAGTGGGGAAAAATCTGAAGAAGGGCAAGAGTGGGTATCTGAAGAACAGTTAGGAAGGAGGTGTTAGAGTAGACTGGGTGAGAGAGAAATTTGCTTAGAATAGACCAGCACAGAAGGATTGGAGGGAAGTAGATAGATAAAGATATATTTGGAGAATAAAAACAAGAGGATTTGGAGATAGATTGGTTGTGGAGAGGCAGGTGAAGGAGAATGCTGGGTTAAAGACAATAGTTGTAATAATTGCTAACATTTTAGAGTAGTTACTGTATGTCAGACACTTTTCTAAGCAATTTATATGTTAAATTTGACTTTCAGACATTTTTCTGAATGTAACACACATATAAAAAAACCTGTTTTATGTTATCATATACACACATGTTTTTATGGAACAGCACTTCTCAGATTGTTGGCTTACTAGGGTGATAAAGGCTAGTGCTATAAACTAAAATAGAGAATAATGGAGAAGTCTTTCGGAGAAGAAATACAGGGACAATGATTTTGATGTTGAGTTTGATCATGAACTTTAGATATTTCTATGTGGATCTGAGCTCAGAAGAATTATTTGGGCTATAGATTAAACATTTGGGAGTGATCAATGCATAGATAAAAATTAAAGCCTATGGGCTGAGTGAGAACATCCAGGAAGAGAAGATAGAATGAAAAGAAAATGAGATTTAGTTTGGAGCCTTGTGCAAATCAAATATTAACAATCAAATTGAGGAGGAAGAGCTGAGAAAGGAGTAGTCTAAGACAGAGGAAAAAATCAGGAGATAGTGTAATCATGTGGTCCTGGGATTGAGGGGATTTGTTTGCTTGTAAAATGATGAGTATATAGGGATGGGTAATGAACTATATCGGATACCTCTTAAAGTCAAGTAAGGTAATAATAATAAAAGTTCCCCTTAGATACATGGTTGCTGGTGCTGACCTTATGAAAGGTGATCCCTGTGGTGGAATGTGTAAGGGTTGTAAATGTGTGACTTAAACAAATTGTATTTAATCTATGATTAGGTAAAATTCACAAACTAACATAGTTTTAAGGTAATGTTCCCATTTTTGGGTAGTTAAAGGCCTAGCCAAAATTACAGGTTGGCCCTCTAAATCTGCAGTTGGAAGTTTGTCACCTGTGGAGACTGCTCTTGGAAGAGCATAAAGATATGCAAATGAGAAGACTTGTAACACAATGAAGAAAACAGTAAAGTAAGGAGGGTCTTCTGACAGCACAGAGAAGGTTTTATGGTGGTTGGAGAATGAGGAGGAGTTGGAGGCATGGAGAGTGGAGGGATGAGGAGACAAGAGACTGTCATTGTATAAGATGTACATACACCCGGCCTCCCTCTCCTTTCTGTGCTCATCAGGTTTCCTTGGATGTTATGGCAGCTGCATGAGAGCGAAATAGAAGTTGATACGTTTCTCAATTGCCTTAGACCTAGTCTCTGAAATTCCGGAACACAGGAAAGTTACTAATTGTGTGATGGGACAGATATTTAGGGTGGAGTAGATATAAGAGAGAAAGAAAAGTAAAGTACTGAAGACTATTAAAAACAGAAAACTCCTTAAACAGGATTGCCCATGATGAGAAGAAGCTAGGTTTAAAATCAGGGAATTCCCTGGATGAAATTCAAAACTGGCCCCTATACATAGAGGGCAAGGGGAGATCGAAGAAAGAGGCAGGGCATTTCAGATGGGTAGATGGCAGTTTCAATAAGCAAGGGAGCTTACATAGGAGGCTTATCTTGAGTAACTGCAAGATGAGTAGATCTCTGCATCTGCCCACCAGGATCTTAAGGGTTTATGTGGAGGCCTTAATGGGGTTCAGTCATGTATACAGTCCAGATGGTCTCAGTATCACACTGTTCTCTCAATGTCACATCCTACATGTGGCTCCTAGTGTGAGAACAGTGAGCAGAATGTAGACTATACATTCTAAGGACAAGGGAGGAGGTACAGAGCCTCAAATTTCCTGGATCCAGCTTGAAAGTCAAACGGCAGTCTCATCCTCTGCATGATCTCCTCCTACAATACCTCATGTATTGTAATGAGAGAAAGTGGAAGGAAGGGAGCCATTTTAGGTAGACTTATGGATATGGTGGTGCAAAGTTGGGTTGGTTATTTCTCAAGGCTGCTGCATTCTCTGTGAAAAAAAAAAGATAAATATAGACAGTGAGATAATCTCTTGGGAGAAAAAGAAATGGCAAGTTGGTGAGAGTTAACGAGAGAAACCTAGCAGTATTTCTAGGCAGGATTGAAGTCTCAATTTAGTTTTTCATAGTTTTAATCTCCTTGGGTTTATGAATTTTCCCCTTAGCTCCACAGCTTGCACAGGGTAGGTAGATGGTTGGCTGGATGCATCCTGGATTATTGTGAGAGATATAACTAAAGGACAACAGGGAACCTATGTTCAGAATATTAGCAAAAGAGTGAGTAACCTAATGGACCACAAACACTAATTGGTAGATTGGAATTACACACAATGACTTCCAGTGCAAAAGCGTCTATCTGAATTTTTTAGTTCTGAATTCATCTTGAGGTGGAACTCCCATTTCCACTGAGGGTAGAAATACAAATTTGACAATTAAAGATAACTCAAAGACAAGCAAAGATGTAGTCTCTGGGAGCAACTATTCCATTAATTCAAAGTTCAAAATTCTTTTCATGAATGTTTCTCTTCATCTAAGTGTGTCTTGCCTTCATTTCTTCTTTCTCAGGTGGCCTGTTGATAGAGGAGTTCAACACCAGTTGGTTGAGGGAAAAAGACAGTTAAGTCTACTTTTTGTCCTTATTCTTCTCATTTTCTCTCTCTCCTTGGCTACTTCTCTCAAAGCTAGAAATGCTTGCCTTAGTGTCTTGTGTGAACAGGAACTACTGCCATGTCACATCATCTTCTGTATGCAGGAACAATATTATGAAAAGTGAAGGTGCTATAATAGGAATAAAGTAGAGGGGTCGATGGATTAATGGTCTCACTGTGATAGGAAAACAGATGCAGCAGAAGTGGTTCAGTAAACAAGATGGAAGGATAGGATGATGTGCTCAGGGAGGATGATGTCTGAATTTAGTGTTCCAAAGCTGGGGAAGTTTTGTAGATGGCGGTGTCCAGAATATGCCCAAAGGAGTCGTTAGATGAGATAAAATGGCGATCTCGGAGACCACACGGTGGTAATAAAAGATTGGTGTGTAGTTTTGGTCATCAACACTGACTTGGAATCATCCAAGGCAAGCATAAGAGTTGGAATGGAGATTGAGACCATGATCCAAAATCTTCAGTTAATGAGGCAAGTATTCCAGATGGCTGTGGTAAATGGATTTTAAATATCATTTTCAGTAGAAACTCTGATCACCCTAGAAAAATAAAATTGAAGGGAGAAAATATAGTATAGATGGTTTTTACAGGTAGCATGAGAGGGGGAATTTATAACTAGAAGGTAATCAAAGAGAACAATGTTAGAACTTTCATGCCAAGACTTGCTAAAGAAGATATGATTTCTGATGTTCCCCAAATGTTACTATGGCTTGGGGTAAATGTTTCCTCTAAATATAAAACATATAGGAAACCTGTAGATGAGTAGTTGGATGAAAGTTACCAAGATGCCCTTTTCTCCTCTGCCCCTTTGCCTCTAATCTGGTAGTCGCCAGATTTGGAATCACCGTTATTGCCAACAGCCACGTCTGTTCTTTGTTGGCATTTTACATAACAGAATAGGGAAGTGAGTTGTGAAAGCAGCCACTGTCATTTTCTTGTGTTTTGATCAGAAAGACATACCTTGGACAAAAGGACCTTGCTGAAAGTGGTTTCCAGATATCTCACCCTGCTGATTTGGATGTGAAATGCAGGAAAGCAGTGGGTGCTGGGAGGGGACTGAAGAGAGAAAAGTAGATAATTTCTGGTAAATGTCAACTAGGAGAGGGTTTGAAATTCTCTGTTTAATTGGGATTAACTAGTTAAGTACTTGATTTAATTAGTAGTTGCTTCAATTAGGGAGAATTTGGTGGGTAATTTTTTTAATTTCCAAGGCTTCATTTAGTAGCTAGGTGAATTTTATCTTTTATAAAATGCATTTGCATGTAAGACTGGTTTCCTCAATTGCTTTTTTCATAAAGAATTCTAGAATTGACACTTTGAATAAAGTTCCGTATTATGCAAAGCAGTCTTTTTAAAAAATATATAAAGCAAACTGTTCTGATGAATTCACAGTTATCATGTGGTCTCTTTATTTACAATCTTTAGAATTTATGCTGTTCTCAGAAATTATACCTTATTACATGGCTTATTTTTTTAATGCTAAAGGTGTTATCTAATTACAGTATAATTAAATGTAATTTATCAAATAGAAATAAAGACAAAATCAGTAATCAGAGACTCTTGCTCCATTCATAGATATTCAGTGGAGGTGTATCTTGTAATTAGTTTACCAATGTTTACTCTAGAACAAGTAGAATAAAATTGTCATCATTTTTCCTTTCATCATCTGACAGCACACTTGGAATTCATTTGCATAGCTTTACAATGGAAGTCATTACCCTCATCACAGATCTACTGTTGTATAACCAGCAGTGAAAAAGTGAAGTTTATGAAAGAGTTTAGAGATAAGAAGACGGATTTATTGTTGAAAGAAAGAGTTCAAAGTTTCTTTTCTTTTGAGGGGAGCAACTGATGTTAACATAGAACTATTATGATCTCAGGTTTGACCAGATCTCTGAGGACAGATTGTACCTGTTCCGACACATAAAATGAAGTAAGAAAGACTACTGACATATGACTTACAAAGGAGATGGCCAGAAACTGGTGCTGGAAAGTTGGTCCCTCATCCATCGATAACAATGAAGGGATTCAAGTTGAAGAAGCTAGGCAGTGGAAGATAGATTCTTCAGAGTTGGTGTGCTCTGTATCCTTTCCATTCCTCAAGGTAGTGTGTGTGTGTGTGTGTGTGTGTGTGTGTGTGTGTGTGTGTGTTTTGGGGTGGAGGATTATTTTCTTGTCTCAAATCTATGAAGAGGCACTGCATGAAAACCTCATGGAGATAGCGTATGTCTGTCTGTGGTTTGGAGAACACAAAAGCTAAAGCAGGAACTGCCTATCAAGCAACTAAATGAAAAGAATGCATTTGGGAAATACACTCACACCGGTACTGCCTGAGATGTATGTGTCCAGTGCTTTTTTAACAGGAGAGCTACATTCATCTGTACCATACACTTTCATTATAAGAGAATTCCCTTCTTAGTTAGCAGCTATCTAACTGGCTTGAGTTCAGGATAAGGAAGCACCACTTTTCCACTTCTCCATTTCCCCACTTCAGTCCCTTTTCCACTCTTGGCTTTCTCAAGTAATAGTCTTTTTTAATCCATTTATAGTGGTTAAATGCATGGGAATTGGGGTCGGCCACACCTGGAATAGAGTTTAGGCTCTGTCATCTGCTGACACATGAGAAGCACTTGCAGTTTACTAAATATCTTTGGCCTCTGTTTTGTCATCTGTAAAGTGGAAAAGAATGTAGTGCCTACCCCACAGAGAGTTACTGTGGCAAAATCAGTGCATGTAATTAACTAGCTCAGTGCATGGCACATAGAGCTAAATAGATGTTAGCTATTCTAAAGTATGTATTAAAAATGGGTGTTCTCGGACTCGAGAGTGTCCTGCTGTGCCCAATCCTATCCTAAAATGTAGATTCAGGAGTTTCTCTTCTGAATTTTGGGAGTGTTGTGATCTCTGTTGATATTTTAATTTCTCAAGTGTTGCTGGGAGATGTCTGCATTGAGTAGCTGAATGATACAGAATGGGAAGTCTCATATTCATCATTATGGTTAATGGGCAGATGACAGAAGAGGCTTCTGCATAAAGACAGGGAAATATCCCTATTCATGAATTGAGTTAGCAGAACTAGCTCTATGTGGCTACCAAGTGTTCTCACTTAAACGATTCATGAAATGATTAGCTGCATCAGTTCCCTGGAACCATTATGGGTCCTAGGTATTGAATAGTGTCCCTTAAAGAAGTCTTCCTCCTTCCAGAATCTTTCCAATCACCCATTATACTCTGCAATTCCTTTTAGGAATGGCATTCATTCCAGGGTTCTGAATCCTGGTATCCTTTTAACATCCCCCTCTTGATCCCATCCTAGCCAAAGCTCAATTTTTCTTCCTCTCTCCCCGCTCGCTCCCCCGCCCCAGTAGAACTAGGTGAGGCATTGAAAAAGACCAGATGTTAACAACAACAAACATGTTTACCTTCCTGGAGGATAAAGGGAGCTAGTTCAAGAGGCCATGGCTTTTAAAACCACAGCTCTCCAATAGTTGAAGGGAAAAAGGAGACACTTCCCCAAGATACCTTTTACTTTATGGATCAGATAGCTTCACCTGTTGTAGAAAAGAAGAAAGGGAGAGAGGGAGAGGGAGGAAGAGAGTAGGGGGAGGAAGAAAGGTAGAGAGAATCCTTCCATTTCTTATTACATATGTGCACACATATACATTAATAAATGGCTAGGCAGCTGCCCCCATCCCCCACCCCAAGATGCTAGGCTCTGTGCTAAGTGCTTGCTTTCTGAGTTAATCTTGCCTGTGACCCTCAAAGAATGGAATCCCGTTCTAGATGTATACTAGGAAATCATGGTTCAGAGGAATGAAATATCTTAAATTTCCATAGTTAAGGAAGGGGTGCAAACATACATTGTCTTACTCCTACGTTGGGCTATGCTCTTTGCACTCCACCATGATACCTCTTATTACTCAAGTTCAGTTAATTTTTATTCCTCAAGTGGTGATAAAATGGTAAAATGGGCATTCTCTGGAAAAAGTAACATAATGATTTCATACAGGTACTCAGAGCTTTTCCTGAAATGAATTTTCCAAAAGAAAAGGGGAAGATACATTTAAAAACCTGGAAAGAGAAATGTAAATTTGGTTCACTTCATGTTATGGCCAAAAGGTTACATTGGTGTATATCTGTTTAATATTGAAACATGGAACACAGTATTATCAGATATAGAACCCCCAGTATTCCCACATTTGGAAAGGAAAAATAAATAATTTATGTGATTTCTATCATTAAGTTGCTATGTTAAATGGTATTAGGCAGATATTTCATGTAATACAAAGCAAAAACAGTTGGGTAAATAGAGTCTTTTAAACCTTTAACTACTGATCAGTTTTTGTTTTTATTTTTTCCCAAAAAACACTACGCCCAAAGTTTCCAGGTACTAACCTTTGAAAATTTCATTTTAGGGACATTATTTCTTAGATCATGAAATATAAATTATTCCTTACTACTTTATCATTCAACATTGTTATATAAATTTTAAGCAGAAATTTCAGATGCAAAGACACATTTAAATGGCACTAAAAAACCAAATAGGACCTATGTCTTTGCACTGGTTTATGCTTTGAGCATGAAAATTAACATTTCTTGTCTGTAGTTATCAGATGTTTTTTCCCAGAAGGAACATGAGTAAATGGATTCTTATCCTAGTTTTCAAAACCACAACTAAATAAATAGTTGTTGAGTTTAAGGAATGGTAATCTGTGTAATATTCCACTTTCCCCAAGGGACTATCAATTGCCTGTGCTTTTTTAGATAGAACTAAGTGGGGTTTTTTTTGTTTGTTTTTTGTTTTAGTTTATATAATTAGAAACACACAGTACAAAAATATAATGACATGCTCATATGTTAATTATCTTATGTCAATTGTTATTTCTAATCTATATTTTTCTTTTTTTTTTTAAAGATTTTATTTATTTATTCGACAGAGATAGAGACAGCCAGCGAGAGAGGGAACACAAGCAGGGGGAGTGGGAGAGGAAGAAGCAGGCTCATAGCAGAGGAGCCCTGATGTGGGGCTCGATCCCATAACGCCGGGATCACGCCCTGAGCCTAAGGCAGATGCTTAACTGCTGTGCCACCCAGGCGCCCCTATATTTTTCTTGTACCTAAATTGCACAGGCATTCAATCTGGTCTGTTGTGGATGTTCATGGAATAAATCCAGAGCAAAATCTAGATAATCTACCCCTGATGTACATATTACAATAAATTACATTAGGCAAATACCTATTATATCCATCCTTATGCTATAAAACTTAAACTTTCTTAAGACATCACTGTATTGCATTTTGAAAATATTTTTCTTTATACATCATCATTAAAATTTGCTGTGATTATCACTTCACTGTTTAACATAAATAAGAAAGAATGTAGGAGAAAAAAAGCATAGTATTTTTACTGGTATTAATCTGTACATGTACTATGTCTAGTGGAACTCATTTATTTTGGTTTATATCTTTTTTTGCTATTCTTAAATATCTGAACAATTTTCTATACTTTGTGCTTAATTTTACCGTTCTCTTTTCCCATTGTTTGCTGACCAGAGGAGGATAGGGACAGATGATGATGGGGCATCATGAGAGTAAGGAAATTCTGGCTGAGGGCCACCCCTATTTCATCAAAAAGCTATTGAGGAATAACATTTCCATGTGAATGTTTTCTAGGATTTTGAGGAGATACTACTATGGGGAGAAGTTAATTTCTCCAAAGTTAAAATGGTGTTTTATCTAGGAGTCTTTTCCTTTACATATATTTAGGTTAGTGTGTTTACCCTTAAGATATCTTTTCAATATTCATGTTTTGGTTTTAGCGCCTTTTCCCCAGAGAATGTAGAAAGAAATTGCTGCAGTCCATTTTCAGTGTCCCATAGGGTTTAGAAATCCTGTACACCAGACACTTAAATCTCAAAGTATTGCAGATCATGCTCAGAACTGAGTGTGGGAGGGATGATCTGCAGCAGCCGTCTGAAAGTGAATGGGTGAATGTTTACTGCCTTCCCTCTTCTAGACCACCTAGTCCAGAAGCAGGGTCTGAGGCTTTTTCTGTTGGTGTCCAGGACGATTTGGGGGCTCACCCCTCTCAAAGTAAGCACTCCAGCAGACAAGCAAAGAAAACCAGTAAGTGAAAGGAATGTTACATCGTGAGTTAACTCTAGTTTCTGTTTTTTGTCCCACTTGTTCTAAGAGCACACACTACACTATTTTTACAAAGCTCAAAAGTAACATAATTGGTTGGAATGGGCCCTGGAAACTAATTCTCACTCCTCATGGATTCCTGCCTCCCAAGTTAGAGTCAAGGTTAAAATAGCCCAGTGCTGGTCATCATACGGTCTAAGGCTGTCTAGACGAGGTAAAAATGTTCTCATAAGCAGTTTTGCAGACAAGAAAAATACAGGTTTGTGTAAATTGCTGGCTCAACCTTTTTGTGATATGATTACAAAATGAGAACTATGGTTTCATTTCTTATATATTTTACAGCAAGTAAAATGAGTGAATGAAAGCCATTTTATGGAATCTGTTCCATGGAGCAGGAGACTTGCCCAGAGTCCTCTGTGTTAAGGATGGAAGTAGGAAAAAAAATCGAGATATGATCAATTCTAACTTTAGGGTACAGGCTCAACTCTCCCTTTCAGCTCATCTATTATCTTTTTTGTTATTCTTTGGTCGTCTTCTGCTTTGAGATCTTTTTAAACAAAGATACTTTTTTTTTTTTTTTGGAATGGCAAAATCCTTTGTCTCAATTTTTCGGCTTTTCCATAGCAAATTTTCTTCATTTGCTTTTTTATTCTTGTTTCTTGCCTTCTATGTACTAGTAGTTTTTAACATAGATCCTGTGTTGGATCCTTTTTGATTATGTTTCAACTTGAAGACAGGAGATCATTTCAGATAAAAAATTTGTAGGAGGGTGTGTGTGTGTGTGTGTGTGTGTGTTGTGTGTATACCCATGTACGAGGGCTACAGGACCTCTGTTCCTGGGTCATGTATGTAATGTAAATTAAGCAATCCTTTCTTGTACCTCAGCAGACCAAGATAGTGTGGGGCTCTTGCTTGCTAGGCTTCACCTGCAGCATGACAGCTGGTGCAATAGCCCATTCAGGCCATTTTTCTGATCCAGGTCCTGCCACATGGCATCCATTGGCTAATGTTGGTTATTATTATTGCAGAGTTCTTGTGTATTTTTTGTATTATTAGTATCATGATTTTAAAAATGTACTGATTATAAGCTGTCACTGGGAATCGCATAAGCTTAGAATGTGGAGGTTGTTGTTTTGTTCAGGGCCTTTATGCAAAAATTAGGTCCCCAAATATTCAGAATAGTGTTTTCCTGAATGAAAGTATCCAATTATAATTGAAGTCTATACTTTTTAGAAATGAAAAAGACCAGCGACTGTTCTTTGAAAGGTAGCTCATAGGTTCCTGTGTGGAAATAGAAGCTTCTGTAGATAACAAATAGCAGAAAGTGATGACTTATGCTGTTATAAATTTATTAAACTACTTTCTCTAATCGTATGTATACATGGTAACTAACTGAGTACATCAGAAGTGTTTGTGATGAAAAGTAAAAATCACTAAACTCTTGTCTTAACCCTGATCCATGGCTCAGAGGAAATCTTTTCATTCTATTTTTATTTGTAAAATTGGTTTATTTATTTATTTATGAAAGAGAGAGCGGGTGTGGGGGAGGGAGAATCTTACTGATCTCTGTATCGTTCCAGTTTTTAGTATGTGTGCTGCCGAAGAAAGCGCCGGAGGAAATCTTTTTAAATTGTTGTTGTTAGTGATCTCCTTAACTAGATAATAGGATCACATCTGTATACTTTTTTGTTTTACCAACTTAATAAAGGATCTATTGATTATTATGAAAAGTCATTCTTATTTCATGTTATTTTTCAGGCATTATTCTGAAAGTATAAATGTAGAGATTGGGACAAAAATTAGATTGGAATGAGATGGAGAGGGAATAGATATAAGGGAGGGACTGTGAGATCCTCCGCCCCGGTTTTGCTTTCCACAGCTTCAGTAACCAGAAGTCAAAGGCCTTGTTGAAAGCGATGCTCCTCCTTCCTCCTTGGGACTAGCCGTTTTGCCGTCAGAAGGTGGGTAGTCGCCAAACTGTACGTCACAGTGCCTACGCCCTTCCCCTCGCGTCATCTCCTCAGGTAGGCATTTTATTGTCTCACATCATCAAGAGAAGGGTGAGTACAGCACCATAAGATATTTTGAGAGAGACCATATTTGGATAACTTGTCTTATAGCATATTGTTATAATTATTCTATTTTATTTTTGGTTGTTGTTCATCTCTTACTGTGCTTAATTTATAAAATAACTCTGTCACACGTATGTATGAGTAGGAAAAAAACAGTATATGGCGGGTTCATTATTATCTGCAGTTTCAGGCATCCCCTGCGGGTCTTGGAAGGTGTACCGCTGCTGTATTATCAATTTTGTGGAGTTTTGCTTTAAAGTGGACTGGAAAATGGGCTTGTAGTTAGAGAGGGATATGTGGTTGAGAAAGGTTTTTGTTTTCATTTGTTTCATTAGAACTAGAGAATTTATAAGCCAGTGTTTGTAAGCCAGTGGGAATGATCTAGGAAAGATGGAAAAAGTGTTTAATTTGTGCCGGAAACTATTCTTAGTACTACCTCTCTATCTCTGTGCCTTTGTCTATCTATATTTTTATCTTCATATGTATATATTCATTGAATTCTTGCAGCAGCCCTGAGATATTCTTATTATACCCATTTTATAGATAAGAAATTTGGCCACTGACAAAATGAACAATATTCTCAAGATCACAAAGCTAGTAAGTGGCCGTGTTAGGATTCAAATTAGAATGTCTGGATTAAAAAAACCAGAAACTTAATCACTGGTCTTCTGGCTCTGAGGTTTACTTTAGAGTTCTACTTTGTCTTTCTCCGAACAGATTATTTCAGTTTTTCTAGAGTAATGGGGGGAAATCTGGCTGTCTGTGCAGAGGTGCTAGAAGAGAAATGACTGGTAAATTTATTTTATGTACTATTTTTAATGAATCTTCCTGTTTTCAATCTTATTTCTTACTTTGGTTCTTTGTTGTATCAGTTGACTTTGAGCCCAAATCCTCCGCAGGTTACTTTCAAGTGAATGTTTTCACACCTACTCAGCAGTATTTTTATGGCATATTCTAGCCTGTAGTTTTTCCCCTCTGTTTCATCTGTCAATCTGCTCAGATATAAACTTCATCTTTGAAAAGTTTGTTGAAATCTCTTTTATTCTTTAATGCTCCTCTCATTCTTTTCTCTGGTATGAAATTATTTATTTGTACTTCAAAATCTTTCAAGAGTAATTGGAGGGGTGGATAAAAAGCAAACACATTTCCAGCCTTCATCTTAAATTGGAAGTGGAAGTGCTGACTTCTTTTTAAACAGATGGATAGATTGGTTAGGTATCTTTCGAATTTACTGATTTCAGAATAGTGATAAGAGCACAATCTTAAAAAAAACGTTATTGAAAAACCAGCTCTACCACTTACTAGTTATACTCCTTTTAACTGAACGCTTACCTCAAGAACAGTTTCCTCAAGAGCACAATATGTTGAAACTATTCATTGAGATGGCAAAGGATTGACATTGCATAGAGTATAGGTCACATTATGTACTTAATGATTAGTAATTACTATTTGTCTTAGGTAATAGTAAGATCCTGACAGAGAAATAAGTGTGACCAAAGTAATATGGGTTATTTGGTTTATATTGTTGGTATGATTGTTGTCATTACTAAATATCAATTAAAGGCTGTGGTGTCATAAGTGAAGAATATAAAGATATAACAGTAAAAATTGCTTTTCTATAAATATACCTAAAATAGTTGTTGAATGTAGTATTATATATTATTTTTATGTCATAACAAGGATAAGATTTTCCTTTGAGAGAATATTTCCAATTTTTATAATGCTGATGCATAGTAAAATATTTTATTAACAGGAAGTTATTTCAGTGAAGCTCTGTTTCTTTTCTATGAATAAACAAATTTCTTATTTATATACTTTTTTAAAGGAAACTGCTAAGTATAATATATATTTGAAATACAAAAGTAGCTTTCAACTTACATAATTATATTTTAGTATATATATTATATAATTCTAATATATAAACTACATACTAATATTTTCATTTAATATAAATATATAATACGAATACATATATTATATAAATGTGTATATACTAAGTAAAGGACCTTGTTATTCACTACATCTCTGCTCCCTTAGACAAAAATTCTAGCTAATGAGAGCTAGAAGATTATTAGCTTTGAGAGTAGGAGAACAACCTTGTTTTTCTTTGAAGTTCTAAGCCATTTATCAGTATGTGCTCGGGGAAAATTCTGAGACTTCGTATGTTAAATAAAAAGACCAGAAATACAAACTAAATGGGTTCTGTTTAGGAAAAAAAGGATATATAAGTATATGAAGTGGCCAATTCACCCTTCAGATTTCATTTTCTCTATTCAAAACATTACCATCTCAAATTATGGGAACTGTGACTTTATTATGACATACTACCATGTCTGTAGTAGCATTGAAAGCACTTTGTATTTAATGTTATTGACTTTTAGAATTTTTAGTTTTCATCTGGAAAGCATGAATATTTTTACATAATTTATCAATTGCCACAAATAAAATAGTATATGAATTTAGAAATTGGAAATCTCACATTTTTCTTACCCTACTTGATCTCTTTAACATTAGTCACATTTGACAACATTTTCTTTAGAACTTCTTTTGAACTCCCAATTTTGGTTCTTTTCCTATTTTTTTTATTGTCCTATATTGTTAGATGTTCTTATGCCCTTTGATTCTTCTGGCCCTATATCTTTCTTTGGGAAAACTTATCCACAACAGTCACTCATCTACCATTACAAAACACTAATAACTGCTATACCTGTATATCTTGCTTAGGTCTGTTTCCTAAACTGTATGTCTGTATCATCTATCTATCTATCTATCTATCTATCTATCTATCTATCTATCATCTATCATCTATCTATCATCTATCTATCTATCTATCATCTATCTGCTGTTTTACTGGATATGTCTTCCTGAATATCTTGGAAGGTATCTAAAACTCACAATGTTACAAACTAGCCTTATGTATAGCCTTCTCTATGGAAAAGCACTCCCTTATTTACTCCCTACAACATGCACAGTACATCCAACAACAGTCTCTGCATCTGCTATTTTTGTCAGTTAATAACAATATGATCAAACCAGTTTCCCAAATAGTAAATTCAGGGTCTTTTCAATTTCCCTTTTTTTTTTTTTTTACTTTTAACTTTGACTTAAAAAAATGATCACAACTTACTTTCTTTAAATTTATCACCAAATCATATTGATTTTTGTATTGAAAATATTTTTTGAATGTCTTCTTATTCCATTCAATCATTCTGACCTCCACTTTTCAAGACTTTATTACCTTTTGCACCCCTTTCTTTTTATCTATTTATTTATTCTTAAAATCATATCATGGGGCAGTCACTATGCCAGGGACTGACTTCAGAGAGTGAGGGACACCCTCTCACACGGTGACATTTACACCAGTGATAATGGGAAGGTGAGCAGGAGTCTATTCTCACATATCCTCTCCCCTCCAGTGGTACTTCCTATCATTCATTCTCCACAGTGACTTCAGATCCAACACAGATCCTAAAATGCAAATATTGATAAAGTGCTCAAATTTAGAACTCCAATTACCTATGGTGTAAAATCCAAATTCCTTCAAGGCACACCTTTGTCTTCTTTGCCAGCATGGATTCTTTCCTATTCTTTCCTTTACTGCAGGACAAAGAATTTCCATTCTCTAACAAAATCTGAACAAAACAACACAAAATAAAAAAAAATTATTGCTGGCTTTGCATGTGCTTGAAATGCCTACCTTCTCTTGTCTGTGCAACTCATCCTTCAAGACTCATCTCAAGTATAACCTCAGTGAAGTTTTCGTGAAAGAATTAGATTCTTCTCTATGTTCCCACATTTCTCAACCTCTAGAAAGTTCCTCTATTATAGCACCTGTCACATTAAAATTCAATCATCTTTTACATGTTTGTTTACTCAGGTCAATTGAACTTATTCAAGTCAGGGACTGAGATATTCATTTCTGCTACTTCTGGCACCCAGTCCAGTGCCCAGCATATTAGGTACTTAATACAAGTTTGACGAATGGATAGATGTATGAAGAGATGAATGACAAAAATTTGCTCCTTTCTAAAAATAATTGCTTTGAATATACCATTAGTTTTGCTCTCATTTCAATGCCACCAACTTAAAGAGATTTCAATGACATGACTTTTCTGACCCAGGAAATATATATTGTACAACTCCAACACAAAGAGCTAAAAACAAAACAAAAACAAAAAACCACCTTCTCAAGTTGTGCATAAGATTCTTTTACATTTTTAAGATTTGAGATGTGGAAGGAGAGCTTAATGGAAATTCAAAGTGGGTTTGAAGGACATCTCAGTAGTTACTTGTAAATAAGAACATTCTGTTTATCTTCTTCTAGTTCACTAAGAAAAGAAAAGAAAAGAAAAGAAAAGAAAAGAAAAGGGGAAAAAAAGGGCAGCAACACTGGGGAAAAATAGATCCTGCATTTTGAATAACAACAAACAAAACTAATAAACAGCAAACCACAGGGACCTGTCAGCTGAAAGGAAGATACAGCATTCATTTTATAAACAATTCACTAGTGTGTCAACAGACAGCCTGACAGGGAAAGAAAGTGAACAATATTTTTCAAAAAATATCTATTTTGCTGAATAAATCTTGAGCAAAATATTGTGTGAGCTATATCGATTGAGAGTAAGGGCCGTACAAACACAAGGAGCCTGCATTTCTTGCATAAATACATTTTTTTTGTTGAGATACATTTTCTTTGAAATTTGAAAATTATTCCAGTGTCATTAATATTACCCCTTTTCTACAACAGAACATTGAATAGATGTTACAAAAGATTCTTTTCTTTCTAATAATGAAAAGAGTCAGGTATGGTGATAGAAATACTAAGATACATATAATTATCTTCGTATTAGCAGCACAATTCTTGTGATAACAGAAGGAAGTCATGAAATTAAAAACATTAGAATTATTAGCATGTCCACCGACTGATGTGATTATCCACTCAACTTATCAAAAATTTATTACAAAGATAATCAGATTAAAATTTTAGTATAATAGAATTCTTGTCATAGTTTGGGTTCTCACCAAAGCAAATTCATAGATTTTGATTTAGGTACAGATAGCTTATTTGGGATGTGTTTCTAGAATGCTAGAATAGAGAGAATGTAGTGGAGAGAGTTAAACAAGGATGAGGGAAAGCCAATTAAAAGTGAATTCCTGAACTGACTATTACTCTAGGCAACTGAACTCAATATTGCTAGGGATTCTTTGGAAAACCATGTAGAATAAACCTCAGAATTGTCCTTCCAGTGAATGTAGACTGGGACATTACCCACTGACAATCATCTATCACTGATGGAAGGTTGCTCCTGGAGATGTCTATCTACTGCATTTATGGACTGTGCCTTTAGAGTAAGATACCCTGGGAGCTTGAGGAGGGAAGCCTACAGTATATGCAAAAACTATCCACCACAGCTATAGCTAAAAGTAGAGGTGGCCCTAGGGAATGTGGTGTGGGGCCCCAACAGTGTCCAATGTATGCATGCATTTGCATTTAATTTATAATTTCTCTAGCAACTATTTTAAATATGAAGATGTATATTTTTGTTATTTAATTGCTCTAAGAAATAGGAAATAACCTGAAATAAATAACCCAGTATTTAAACATTTCCAAAATTTAAAACAAATATGGAAAAGTCATAATGTGCTATTTGTGATACATACACGGTAGGTACATTCTATCATTTTCTTGTTGTTGCTATTACTAATGGGCTGGAGATAATTCTACTTTTAGTAATTGTAAAGACATCATCCCAGTGAAAATCCCTTCTTGTCATTCTTTAAGACTTTTTTCTTTGAGTAGATCATGCTAACAAAAATGGGAAAAAAATCTTTTGACATCTAAGAGTATTACTACCACCTCATCCTTTTGTTATAGATAGAGCAGAGCTCTTATTGGGCATTGGAACAGTAACTAACTTTTCTTTTCTTTTTTCTACTAAGCTATGTCTTATATTTTTTATAAACACTATGTCATCAAACTTTTAACTTAGAGTAGTTATAAAAATTTTCAACAAATATCTATTTTGTTGTGAATAAATTGTGAAGAAAACATGTGAGCAGAAGGTGCTTATTATGTTCCAGGTGCTGTTCTAAGGAAATTTCTGTACTAACATATTTAAACTTTCTTTTTAAAGATTTTATTTTTAAGTAATTTCTACATCCAATATGGTACTCAGACTCACAACCCCAAGCTCAAGAGTGGCATGCTCTACCAGCTAAGCCAGCCAGGTACCCCAACATATTTAACCTTAATTAAAACACTGTGAAGTAAGGAGTATTATATATTTTTTAAATTTATATAGGTAATGAAACTGAGCCATAATGACGTTAACTAGCTTCTAAAGGTAATGGAGATAGTAAGTATTTGAACTAAGTTTTGGAGCCAGGCAGTCTGACTCTGGAGTCTGTGCTTGTAACAAAGATAATAAGTGGTAATATTAGAATTTAATTCGGATTATAACTTAAATTGGTCTAATTCCAAAACTTATGTTTTAATGGTTATCCTGCATCATGTTGCTTCAGTATCACCATTTCAATCTTCCTCTATTTGTCCAAGAGTCTGATTTTTTATTTTTTTAAATTTTTATTTATTTATTTTTAAAGATTTTATTTATTTATGTGACAGAGAGACAGCCAGCGAGAGAGGGAACACAACAGGGAGAGTGGGAGAGGAAGAAGCAGGCTCCCAGCGGAGGAGCCCGATGTGGGACTCGATCCCGGAACGCCAGGATCACGCCCTGAGCCGAAGGCAGACGCTTTAACAACTGCACTACCCAGGCGCCCCCAGTCTGATTTTTTAAAGTACAAATAGGGTCACATCTTACCTCATCATTTGTCTATTTGAAACCCTTCAGTGGTTCCTCATGACTTGAAGGATCAAGCTCAAGCTCCATTTTATGTAGCTCATTTTTACCTGCTGGCTTCACATTCTGCAAATCTGAAATACCACATTCTAGTCTTATTGATTTTCTTGCAATTAGTCATTTCATATTTTCCTACCTCCAGGATTTACACATTATACACTTTTTATTTGGATTACTTCTCTGACTTCACTTGGTTTCACCCCATTATTCTCTATACTATTAACTAAGATTAACTATTAACTATTAACTTTATGAATATCACCTTTTATCTGCCAGGTCTTAAAATAAAATGAGACATTATTAAAAAGATATGCCATTGCCAAAGTACAACATCCATTCATGGTAAAACAAACAAACAAACAAACAAAAAACAAAACCCTCAAGAAATTAGGGTTAGAGGAAACATACTTCAACATAATAAAGGCCATATACAGAAGACCTATAGCTAATATCATCCTCAGTGGGAAAAAACTCAGAGCTTTTCCTCTACAGTCTGGAATAAGACAGGGATGTCCACTCTCATCATTGTTATTTAACATAGTCCTGGAAGTTCCTAGCCTCAGCAATCAGACAACAAAAAGAAAGAAAAGGCATCCAAATTGGCAAGGAGGAAGTCAAACTTTCACTATTAGCAGATGATATGATACTCTATGTAGAAAGACTCCACCAAAAAATTGCTAGAACTAATACACAAATTCAGTAATGTCTCAGGATACAAAATCAACATACAGAAATCTGTTGCATTTTTATACACCAATAATGAAGTAGCAGAAAGAGAAATTAAGGAATCAATCCCATTTACAATTACACCAAAATCATAAGATACCTGGTAATAAACCTAACCGAAGAGGTAAAAGATCTGTACTCTGAAAAACTATAAAACACTAACAAAAGAAATTGAAGATGACACAAAGAAATGGAAAAACATACCATGCTCATGGATTGGAAGAACAAATATTGTTTAAATGTCTGTATTACTCAAAGCAATGTACACATTTAATGCAATCCCTATCAAAATATCACCAGCATTTTTCCCAGAGCTAGAACAAACCTAAGCAATCTTGAAAAAGAAAAGTGAAGCCAAAGGCATCACAATTCTGGACTTCAAGTTATATTACAAAGCTGTAGTGATAAAAACTGTATGGTACTGGTACAAAAACAAACACATACATCAATGGAACAGAATAGAGAAGTCAGCAATGGACCCACAACTATATGGGCAATTAGTCTATGACAAAGGAGGAAAGAATATCCAATGGGAAAAAGACAGTCTCTTTGACAAATGGTGTTGGGAAAACTGCACAGCAACATGCAAAAAAATGAAATTGGACCACATTCTCCTACCATATACAAAAGTAAATTCAAAATGGATGAAAGACGTAAATGTGAGACAGGAAACCATTAAAATCCTAGAGAACACAGGCAGTAACCTCTTTGATACTGGCTGTAACAACTTCTTACTAGATAAGTTTCCTGAGGCGAGGGAAACAAAAGCAAAAATAAACTGTTGAGACTTCATCAAGATAAAAACTTTCTGCATAGCGAAGGAAACAATGAAGAAAATTAAAAGGCAACCTTTGGAAGGGTAGAAATATTTGCAAATGACATATCTGCTAAAGGATTAGTATCCAAAATATATAAAGCACTTATAAAAACTCAACACCTAAAAAACAAATAATCCAATTAAAAAAATGAGCAGAAGACATGAATAGACATTTTTCCAAAGAAAACATCCAAATGGCTAACAGATGTATGAAAAGATGCTGAACAGCACTCATCATCAGGGAAATAGAAATCAAAACTACAATGAGATTTCACCTCACAGCAGTTGGAATGGCTAAAATCAACAAGACAGGCAACAACAGGTGTTGGTGAAGATGCAGAGAAAGGGGAGCCCTCTTACATTGTTGGTGGGAATGCGAACTGGTGCAGCCACACTGTAAAACAGTATGGAGTTTCCTCAAAAAGTTATAAATAGAACTACCCTATGATCCAGCAACTGTGCTACTCGGTATTGATCCAAAGGATACAAAAATACACATTCAAAAGAGTACATGCACCCCGATGTTTATGGCGGCATTATCTACAACAACCAAATTATGGAAAGAGCCCAGATGGCCATCGACTGATGAATGGATAAAGAAGGTGTGATGTATATTTATACAATGGAATATTAGTCATACAAATGAAATCTAGCCATTTGCAACAACGTGGATGGAGCTAGAGAGTATTATGCTAAGTGAAATATGTCAGAGAAAGACAAATACCATATGATTTCACTCATATTTGGAATTTAAGAAACAAAACAAGTGGTAGGGGATGGCTAAATGACTGATGGGTATTAAGGAGGGCGCTTATGTTGAGCATTGCGTGTTATATGTAATTGATGAATCAGTAAATTCTACTACTGAAACCAATATTACACTGTATGTTAACTAACTAGAATTTAAATAAAAATATGGGTGAAAAAAGCCCTAAATAGTAAAATCTAAAAAAAAGAAAGAAACAAACAAACAAAACAAAACAAATGAACGTGGGGGAAAAAAGAAAGGCAAACCAAGAAATAGACTCTTAACTAGAGAACAAATTGATGGTGGAGGGGAGGTGAATAAGAGGGATGGATTAAACAGGTGATGAGTATTAAAGAAGGAACTTCTAGTGATGAGCCCTGGGTGTTGTATGTAAGTGATGAATCACTAAATTCTACACCTAAACCAATATTGCATTGTATGTTAACTAACTGGAATTGAAATAAAAACTTAGGGGAATAAAAGATATGCCACCATAGGTGTAGCCCAGCGCTTCTCAGGGCAAACTGGGATTTATGGTCTCACCGATGGAGGTCTGTCTACTCATCTCTTCTAACTTGAGTTAGGTATTCCTTTTTGTCCTTGTATCTTATAAATGTGATGTGCTTTCTGTGGGCTCCTGAAATTAATCCTTTTTGAGTGTCTGTTTCCTTGGATATACAATTTTTGAGGATAGGAGTTTTATTTTGTTCACCTTTGTACCACTTCTCAAGCTCAGTTTAATATAGGTGCTCCTCAAGTATTTATTTAATGGATCAACTTAACATGCATCTCTCATAAGATAACTATAGTAGGAGAGTACAGGTTTATGGAACCTTGGTTTAGTATATAGGACTGGTGGTTCTGGGTACTGGTGGGACTTATATAAAGGGATAGCCAAATTTGTGGAGGTTAAACTGGGTTAAATTTTTTTTTTTTTTGCCAGGACTAAGGATTACAGTTTAGTCTCAAATGGGGGATTGTCTGGTTTGAGGTGAGATCATATGCCTATAACAAAACTGGATTAGTGGGAAGGACTTACTGAGGTTGCAATGAGGGGCAAAGGTGAGAATAAGAGAAGCACGCAGTTCTGTTTTAGCAGGGTCTGAGCTAGTATCAGGTCTTTCTCACAATTGATTTAAAGATTTTAAAATAATAGTATCTTAAAGAAATCATCATTTCTCTTCTCTGTATTCTGATTGCTTTTTTATATGTGCATGTAATGGAAATATGTGCAAAGCTTATCTCTATTATATATATTTACTGTTATCATATTGTATGTGTGTTGATATCTATTTGGTTATATACCTATTTTCCCTGTCAAGCCATATGCTTTTTGAAGGACTGGGGACTATGTCTTTTTTTTTCTGATTGTAATTTTTTTAAATTGATACATCATTGACATATATTAATTTTAGGTGTACAACATAATGGTTCCATATTTGTATATTTTGCAAAATGATTTCCACAATAAATCTAGTTAACATCCATCACCACACATAGTTACAACTTTTTTCTTATGATGAAAACTTTTAAGATACAGTTTCTTAGCAACTTTTGAATATACAATATAGTAGTATGAACTGAAGTCACCATGCTGTACTTTACATCCCCATGACATTTATTTTATAACTGGAAGTTGATATCTTTTGACCATCTTCATCCATTTTTGCCCACCCCCACCTCTGGCAACCACCAATATGTTCTTTGTATCTATGAGTTTGGTTTTTGTTTTGTTTCATTTTGTTGTTTGTATTCCACATATAAGTGAGATTAGTATTTGTCTTTATCTGACTTATTTCACTTAATACCCTCAAGATCCACCCATGGACCTTGACAAGATTTCCTTTGTTTTTATGGCTGAATGATACTCCACTGTGTGTATGTGTATATTTTCTTTATTGATTCATCCATCAGTGGGGAGCTCTGCCTTATACACACTTGTTTCTCTTTCCTTTGCTGTGTCTGACATATAGTAGACATTTAACTAATTTTGTTAAATAAATGAAAAGTTTTCCTTATTTAACTCAGCCCATTTTCTGTGTTTTGATCCAGCAAGCTGCTGTACCTAAGTATGATTATGTATTCAATTAATAACAATAGAATGTAATTTTATATTTGTTTTGGTTAACTGATCAATTTTTATTTTTCCATTACTTTACTATAAGCTTTGCGAGGGCAAAAATTACATGTGCTATGAATATTTGTATCCTCTGTGGTAAATATAGTGATTGTCACATCATTGATTATTTGAAATGTTGAATGAATGAATAAGTTGGAATGAACAGATTTATCTTTGAAAAAGATAGGGTCTTTAGTGAGTTGGTTTGAGTTTTCTATGTCTTTACTGGAGTCCTCTCTAACATTTTTCACCTAGGATCCTCTCTATTGCTTGGGCAGTTTGAGTGGTTGGAAAGTCAGTTATTGCCTATGACAGTAAAAAATGCCCTATTTTCCTTGGTAACACTCTCATGACTTTGCTCTTTTTTCCCCGAAGTGGTATTTGTAGCAGCTTCAAGTTCAGAGTTAATTAATTCATACATTTTGCAAGTATTTGTGAAATGGGTTAGGTAGTTCTAGCATTCTCCCATCTTAACTCCTGGACTTTTTCCTCCTCATTACTCATATTCTTACTCTAAATCTCTGGTCAAATGACTGGCTCCCTTTCTCCCTTCTGCTCCTGATCTGTTCTCTCTAAGAAATACTAATGATTGGCGCGCCTGGGTAGCGCAGTCATTAATCACCTGCCTTCGGCTCCACGCGTGATCCCGGCGTTCTTGGATCGAGTCCCACATCGGGCTCCTCTGCTGGGAGCCTGCTTCTTCCTCTCCCACTCCCCCTGCTGTGTTCCCTCTCTCGCTGGCTGTGTCTCTGTCAAATAAATAAAGTCTTTAAAAAAAAAACTATCTAGTGCTATACTCACATACATTAAAAAAAAAAAAGAAAAAATACTAATGATTACCAATAAAGAAGTTCTATATATCAAGTAAAAAAAAAAAAGAAATACTTCATATTTTGGAATTATCAGACCTTGCTTCTCAATGTGAGAGGGAGGGATGTGTGATGGAAGCCTCAGCCAATAATTAGAGCTCAAATCTAAGCTTTTACCAACTTACTACTTTATCTTTTAATGCATGCTTATTGAATAAAGGAATGAACCAATGGAGACTAAAGCAAAGATAATTGATGAGTAAGATCTGAGGCAGCATTTATTAAATAGCACTTGGGGTAAGAGTCATGCTTCACTGAAGTTTTGTATTTCTAATTCGTTGTTGTTGCTTGGTTTCTGATAGGTAATGCTTTTTACTTTTTAAGAGGCTAATTTCTCCTCTGAACATTCAAGAAATTATAGAACTGATTTAAAAACTACCTGTCGATTTCCTTTCAAATGGTCATTAGATAAAAAAAAATAGGTAATCATCTATGCTTAAGTTTAACCCAGTTAAGAGCAATTGTCCCTCTTCCTTCCTATTTTCCATGATTTCTGAGTCATTGTGGGCATAATTTCTTAACCCTGTCACATTTTGAAGAGGGAAGAAAAATACACCAACCTGTGTAGAAAAAAAATTTAATACTCAAGTACTTAGTCCACATTATAACATTTTATTCTGTAGTACACAAAATGCAGCCTGTTACTCAATTCAGTCATTCATTCAACAAGCATTCCTTGAGTGCATACTACATGTTGGGTACTGTGCCAGGTTGGGACTGTGGAGGTTATGAAGGAGAAGGTTACAGAGTTGACCAACAGTCTTTGAGGAAATTAGTCTGCTAGAGAAGACAGATAAAATGTAACTGGTGTTTAAGGAATAGGGAGAGGGGATGATGTTTTTCTTATGGGGGACAGCCACAGACAATGAATTTTCATCATGATATGAAGAAAAGTAAAATTATTTCAGAAGACGCAAAACACAAAGTAAAAATATATGATTTGTTTGAGAAATCATAAGAAAGGTTGAATGGATAAAAAGAGTGGGCCTCTGAGGAAAAGAAAAGAATTATTTGAATTGGGGGCTTAAAAATGTGATGCTGGGGTACCTAGGTGCCTCACTTAGTTAAGTGTCTGCCTGTGGCTCAGGTCCTCATTCTGGGGTCCTGGGATTGAGCCCTGCATCACATTGGGCTCCCTGCTTAGTGGGGAGTCTGCTTTTCCCTCTCCCTCTGCCCCTCATCCTGCTTGTGCTTTCTCATTCTCTCTCTCAAATAAATAAATAAAATCTTAAAAAAATAAAAATAAAAACGTGATGTTGACAGTGACAAAATGATGAAGGACAGCCTACAGTAAGGAGAGACTAAAGGAAGTTGACACCTGGTAATACTCTAACCAGGACATCATGAGCATCTGAAATAAAGCTCTGGTGATGAGAGACAGAAAGGGGAAATACGAGGTTTGTTTAAGAGAAAAAATCTATTTCCTGTATGTGTTGAAGGTGACTGAGGATTTCGGGGGGCTCCACCATTGTTCGCATCTGTGCTGTTTGAGTATCATGATCTTTTTTGACCTAGCATTCACAGGTCAATCTTTTTCCATGTTGGCATAGTACGTTTTTTTCTTATATATCTTACAAGAATATATAGTACTGTTAAAAGTTATCTAAGAATGGTCATGCCTAAGGAAAGGTGTGTGAATTCTACCTATGTTCGTAGTGATAGTGAAATATTCACCCTGGATAAGATAAATTTTCTTCCTGACTCTTATGCATTAAGTCAGTGTCAATAATAGTGATGTTTTATGTCTTTGTGTTTGTCACAATAACTGGAAAATTAGAAGTCTATATTTTTTTTTAAAGATTTTATTTATATATTTGACAGAGATAGAGACAGCCAGCGAGAGAGGGAACACAAGCAGGGGGAGTGGGAGAGGAAGAAGCAGGCCCCAGCAGAGGAGCCTGATGCGAGGCTCGTTCCCACAATGCCGGGATCACGCCCTGAGCCAAAGGCAGACGCTTAACCACTGTGCCACCCAGGCACCCCAAAAGTCTATATGTTTTTTTAAGAAATCAATATAAATTCTCATCACACTGCAACACAGTGTCATTGCTATGGTGGTTTTGACTGGGCAAGATAAACTTTTATATATATATATATATATATATATATATATATATATA
>NC_048226.1:52861590-52870307 GCF_002007445.2 Ailuropoda melanoleuca
AACAGCCTGCCTAAAAATATATAAGCACCCTAGAGAAGGAAGAGGCAAGGAGATAGGCTTAGGTTAAGGAACTAAATGAAAATTTAAATTGAAAGATCTTGGGATAAAGAATCCTGGGTTATATTTTTGGTATTGTCAATGATTCATTGCCTAGGGTACCCATTTTACCTGAACGCTATGAAGAAACTGTTGAAATACATGAACTCTAAAATTATGTGATTACAGAAAATTTTATTTATTCAATTAACTAATAGTAGTCAAGATGTAGTAATGAATGTTTATTGAATATTTCTAATGGTCTAGGCATGAGTACGTACATTTTCTCACGCGCTCCCTCAACAATTTGTGAGGAATCATGAGTACTCTGTTTTATAGAGGAGGAAATGAGTTTCAGGGAGACATAGCAACATGTCCCACGTCATAAATGATGGTGATGGGGCTCATATGTTGGGGATAAAATGGCCCCCCCCAACACACACACAAACACACACACACACACACACACCCTGGACAGGTTTCCAGAACTAAATGAAGCAGAATATTGCCAAATTGCCTGATGGATTTTAGTTGTCTTGAATTATGTGAATTATGTGAATAAATATTTGTTGTTGGGAGTGGTCATATTTAATGATTTTTATATCTTGAGCAACAATTAAATTGCCTGGCATATGGATGCTCAGATATTATTTGAAGTGACCTAAATGATCTGAATACTAATAAACAGAATTCTTCTTGGAATTGTTGGATATGTGTCTGGGACTCTTGATAGGGTAGATTAGGTTATTATATGGAACAAAACCGACTTCCCTGGCCCACTATGATGGTAGAGGGGACAGATCAGAATTGAAGGAAAGAAAAAAAATATAACAATCTGACCACAGAACAAAGCACTGAGATGTTAGAAGATTGTTTATATAATACTATGGAGTTTTGCTATCAACTGTGTGTTGCCAGACCAAATATATTTTCATTCTGAGGCTTTAAGGTTTGTTCTTTTCAAAAAACATCACTAATCATCTTTTATTTATTTATTTATTTTAGTATATTGAAATTCAAAGTTGAGAGCATAATTAGGGTCTATTTGAATAACCAAGAGTTGAGCTAAAAAAAAAAAAGCTCCAGGGGGAAAAAGTCACAGGCTCTCTGTTACAATTTACCTCCCTAATGCCTGCTGCTACCATTGATCCAGCAGTCCTCTTTTAAATGTTATACTTCAACCTGTTTTTAAAAATGTCACTAAGATATGTATCCCCAGGTATTATAAAGAAACACGATTCCTCTTCTTTCTACTACTCATGCTCTTGGGAAAAAGAATAATTTAGGCATTTATTTTGTGATAACATCTGTCACAGCTTTCAATCCAGCTTTTTCTCAGAATTCTTGTTATCCAAGGAGTTATGTAACTCTTAAATGCTCTTTTGAAGCAAAACTGAAAAGTCACATCTGTCTTTACATGTTGCTCCCTGCTGTTAGTGACTTTTATTTTCTAGTTTTTCTTTTAAAGGA
Organism: Ailuropoda melanoleuca; assembly: GCF_002007445.2. Classification (NCBI taxonomy): domain Eukaryota; kingdom Metazoa; phylum Chordata; class Mammalia; order Carnivora; family Ursidae; genus Ailuropoda; species Ailuropoda melanoleuca. The sequence continues at coordinate 52,863,097 of NC_048226.1, forward strand.
TTTGCCCTATTATTAAAAAGATTTTTAAAAAAGTTATCCTAAAAAGATTTTATTTTTTCATAGACTTTTCAGGAAGCTGCCTGAATGTTTATCCTACTTTTACTAAAGGGCTTCCTGCTATCTGTTTTGGTACTAGCAATAGTTCCATTGGTACCATCATAATTTTTTCAAAAATTTATTCCCATATCATTATTGCTCAGATAATTATAAAGCAGGAAACCTATGATTGGGGGCTGGACAGTTTTTGTTCAAGTGTTTTGTCTTTGTTCTTGGTTTGTCTTAAAAAAAATGCACATAATAAAGTTACCATGAAAAACTGCATGTAGCTCATGATGATTCTGAAGAGGAAAACAAGAACCGGTGGGTAAATATTACATATAGAAAGAGTTAAATTTGTTATGGGAATTAACACTGTATAGTTGCAGCTATCAGAATTTTAAATGTTGATCAACTGTACATTTTTAGGGATATTTAAGAAGAGACTTAATAAGCTCTTGCCTGAGATGTGATAGAAGAAGTTATATACATATAATATAAGCAGAATTGAATGAAATGACTAGTGTTTTTCTGGCTGTAGACATGTAAATACACATATAGTTATATACCTACTTGTGTGCATATACATATTTCTCTAAATTGTGTGTGTGTGTGTGTGTGTGTGTGTGTGTGTTTAATAGAAAGGGTTGAATATAGGGGTGCCTGCATGGCTCGGTTGGGCATTCGACTCTTGATCTCAGCTCAGGTCTCGATCTCATGGTTGTGAGTTCAAGCCCTGCATTGGGCCCTTAAAAAAAAAAAAGCAAGGGTTGAACATAAAATGTTGAGTGAAGAAAGAAATTATGACATTCTAATTTTAAAAAGGTATCCCAATTTTTGAGAGATTGTCAAATCCATAGGTGCAGATGGAAACCACCATACCACCATGACACATGGTTACTGTTGCTGAGACCAAATTGGAGACTTGTATGCTAGTAAAGTGTAATTCGGGCAGGCAACAGATGCATTGTGATATATGGAATGCTAGAATGTGGGAAGTAATGATATGACAACCTAAATACTGAGAGGGTAATGACAGAAAATATGGTTGCTTTCAATTGAGACAGATCAAGTGACATTTTTCTTGATAAGTGTGGGGTTTAGATTGGGAAGAAAATCATTTGTTTAACTTAGAGAGGTTTCTTCCAGCATAGTTTTGGGAAAGAATGGAAGTTAGTACTGTCCTTAGGAAACTGGGAGAACAGACTAAAATCTCATGTGCTTGTCTTGTGATAATACTGGAAGATATGTGGAATGAGCTGGGTTTATACTTGAAATCTCTTACAAGAGAAATATGATACTGGACTAGTGATATAGTCCCACTTGCTCCACATAAGAATAGAACTTTTGATGTTTTTGAGAGTATTGCCTCTGTGTGGCTGTGGGTCAAAAGCTGGGAGGTATTTCAACGTCAGAATATATGGATTTCCTTTTAAAAAAGAGTGGCGTTAATTATTAAAAAATTGTCTACCTTTCTTGCTCCCCTTTATTTTCCATATTTCCTTTGGATCTTCTGGCAAAAAGAGGTTGACTAGATCAAGGTTACCTGATCATGATGAAAGTCTGGACTAGGAAAGTGGTAGAGGAAGTACTAAAACTTTTCTCTGGCTAGTCATAGAATTTCAGATTTACTGGAGTATCTGAGATTGAACCTTTTAAAGTATGATCAGTTCAGCATTATTTGACACATGTTCTGCCCAAACTTGTACATCATGAGAAGCAGCCCAGATTGCTACTCTACTCAGAATGAACAGAGTCCTTCTCATCACCACCCCTATTCTTTTTTTTTTTTTTAAGATTTTATTCATTTATTTGACAGAGATAGAGACAGCCAGCGAGAGAGGGAACAAGCAGGGGGAGTGGGAGAGGAAGAAGCAGGCTCATAGCAGAGGAGCCTGATGTGGGGCCTCGATCCCATAACGCCAGGATCACGCCCTGAGCCGAAGGCAGACGCTTAACCGCTGTGCCACCCAGGCGCCCCACACCACCCCTATTCTTAATGGAAACTAATCTTGTCCCAATATTGCTGTAAAATTAAGAACAACTATTTCCTACAACCAATGCTTCTTAGCCTAGAACTTTTTAATGTGTGTGATTAATTAACAGCAGTCCTTTCAGTGTGGACGATGAAGGTTGTCGATGAGTGCAAGAGTCTGAGTATCCACATCTGTGTTCGCTTTGCTATGGTGAATCTAGCACAGAAGTCAGTAGTGCAGCTCCAACTAAATCCAAAATATTAACTATTCAGTTGTTTCTGTTTTCAAAATTAGTTATTTGGTCACTTGTTCAGCCTGTATAGTCTTCATGTTGGAATTGGATATTTTCACCTCATTCACCTGATTTAGCCACTTTTATCTCTTCATTCTATTACAAATCACTAATCCCATCAACTAGTCATTAAATGCAGGAGGTAGAAATGGAAAAGTGCTTTAAAGTAATCAGAAATATATTATTAGAGTCCATACTTTAAAAATAAATTGGTACACTTCAACATGCTAGATGACAATTGCAGGCGAACAGTTTTGCAGGTTGAACTCCTTTACAGACTATGTGGTTAAACCAGAAGCATCCCTGTACTTCGAGTGTTCCTCATTTTATCCCTATTAATTTAAGAGTTCTGTCTTTGATAATGCTGAATTTTTTCATAATTAACCCCACTCTTTTTTTTTTTTAAAGAAAACACGCAGATCAATCAAGAACTAAAATTCTAGACCAGCCAATCTAGTAGTGTTGCGAGAAGGGGATTGAGAAAGGCCGTAGCAGGTGAAAGTAAGCTAAGGCACTGCATTTTCAATTCCATTCCTAATGGGGTGTGTGTGTGTGTGTGTGTGTGTGTGTGGTGTATTACATTGCTTTTGTCTCCTGTATAATTTTCCACTTTATGTATCTACCATCTTTGACTTTTCCATTTCCTGCCGCAACACTGCCTGCAGAGCCATGGCGTTGATTCGGGAGAAGGACGAGGCACAGACGGGTTAGCTTGTGAAAGAGAGCGTGGGTGCAGGGGACGACCACAAGGCATGCCACCGCCAAGAATGCGATCGCCCCGAACAGCTGCAACCTCGCGTATTCATTGGCAATAAACAATCAAAGACAATCAACGGATGATCTGTATTACATCCTAGTGAATAGAAGTACATCATGGGGAAGGTCACGGGATTAGGTGATGTAATGTTCAGCAAGTGAGGCCTATTCTTAAACGTGTTTCTATGGACCCCGCAGGCTATTGTCAAGAGCAAACAAGTTTCGGTTGGGGCAGTGTTCTGCCCTTTAGTGGACCAGGCGTTCCTGGCCGCTCTCGTTACTTGAGGGCAGCGTTCCACCCTGAGCGAGCTGGGCGTTCCCAGCCACTGGGCAAGCCCGGCATTCCCGACTGCTGTGCTCTGACGTTTACACTAAAGCCCGCAAGGTCACAAACATGTTTTCCTATTATAGCCTTAGCACAAGCTCTCGGTCAGTGTGCTGCAGTTTCCCAAGTGATGTTCACCTTAGTTGCTTAAGTTCCTATTTACCTCAAACAGTGGAGAGATGAACAGCCCCATACCTGTACCCTATTGGATCTGTTTATAGTTTCTCTGACTCATATATTATTGAATCATGTACATGCCTCCATAGTCTCTCCTAAATACTGCATAATGCTCTTCAAAATGCCCACCAATTTGGCCTCCTCTCAACAGAGAACAAAGGATCCTGCTTTCTCACATGTTTGATAATCCTTGGAATTACCTGAATATAATATTTTGCCAAACTTAAGGATGACCAGTAATGTCTCATTGTTTCAATTATTCTCTGATTATCTGTCAAGGCTGAGTATATCTTTATGTATTTTTAAGTCATTAGGATTTTCTTGTTTTGTATGTTGGCTATTTATAACCTGTGATCATTTCTCTATTTCATTTTGTTTGTTGTCTGTTATCAACAGTATCTTTTTTCTTCCTGATATTAATTAGTTGATGGGCTGAGACATTGAAAATGCCATTTTTTTCCTATCTGGCAATGTCTGCTAATTTTGTATATGGTGCTCCTTACTGAACTGAAATATTAACTTCAGTGTAGTCCAAATTTCTGTTTATTGTTTTGAAGGCTTGAAAGGGATGCATTGTTTACATGTAGCTTTTGTTCATGTATTATTAACTCATGGTTATTTAAATATTTTCCATCTTTGCCTATTTTGCATCTAGTTTTCTGTTTCTGAAAGTGATGTGATCAATTCTATAATTATAATTGTGTAATTCAAACTCTCCTTGTACTTTGCTTGGTTTTTTGGCTCATTTGGAATGTTTTTCTTCTCCTTCTTTTTCTTCTTCTTCTCCTTTTCCTCCTCCTTATTTTTTTCCGCAGTGGGCCAGGGAGGATTTGAGATATACAAAACACAGCATCAACAGTTTATGTAACTTAGTTCTTTTTTTAAAAATTTTTATGTATTTTTTCCCTTTCATTCTCCATTCCCATGCCTGTACTCACCCCTACCTCCACCATGGACAGCCATGATGGTGTATTAAATATGTGGTCATGGATATGCATATATGCTTTAAAAATCTATATTTTTGTTTTGTTTATTGATATATGTTTCTTAATTTATTTATTTTTTAAAAATTTTTATTTATTTATTTGACACAGAGAGAGAACACAAGTAGGGGGAGCAGCAGGCAGAGGGACAGGGAGAGAAGCAGGCTCCCCATCAAGCAGGGAGCCCAATGCAGGGCTCGATCCCAGGACCCTGGGATCATGACCTGAGCTGAAGGCAGATGCTTAATGACTGAAGCACCCAGGCACCCCTATGTTTCTTAATTTAAATGAATAATTATGTTGCTATGGTAGAGATTACATACTATTTATTTTTTGATTCTTTTGAATTTGTTCTCAAAAAACATTTTTAAACAGGGTCTAATGTGTCTGAGACCCACTTTATCTTGTCTTTGCACTTAAGTGAAGTTTAGCTAGACATTATTTTAGGTTCAAATATTCTTCCTTCATCACTCTGAGAATATCGCTACATTGTAATCTTGTATCCAGAGTCAATTCATGTTCATTTACAGATAAATTTACTTCTTTGATTTCTTTTGCTGTCTCTGTTTCTGATCTCAAAAAAACAAAAGGCCTATCTCTTTTTTTCTTTTCTATCCTATTTGTTTTGTGAGGAAAACTTTCATTCTGTAGGCTAAGATCATTTTTTCCCTTTTTTTAATTCTAGGGTGGTCTTAATTGTGATTTCCTCCCCTTTTATTTTTTTCTTTCCCTATGATCTTCCAGTTGTGTGATAACACTTCTACATCTATCTTCTTTATAGCTTAACTTTAATATTTTCCTTTTCCTTGAGAATTTTCCTGCTGGTTCTCAGATATTGCCTTATTTTTCCCTATGTGTGTATTTCCTAGAAGTGTCAACATAATTTATATCTGTAAGGGAAAGGAAAATTTCCAGCCTAGCCTCTTTCATGTCCTTCCTAGTGAGTTTTAAGAGATAATGAAAATCTATATTCAAAAAGGAAAAAAAAAAAGAAAACCCTCAGACAATCCAATAGAAAAATGGGCAAGATACTAAAACGTTCAGTTAATAGAAGGAAAGAAGCAGAGAAGACAATGAAAGAAGAGATGTTCAACCACATTGCCAATCAGGGAATGCCAGTTAAACCCACAATGCAATATTACTACATACTCACCAAATTAGCATCATTCAAAAATGTATGACAATCACGGAACTCTACCTCTGAGACTAATAATACACTATATGTTAATTAATTGAATTTAAATTTTAAAAAAACGTGTGGCACAATCCAATGCTGGTGAAAATGTGGAGCAATAGAAACTCTTGTACACTGCTGGTGGGAATAGAAACTTGGTAAATACATTTTGGTAAGGAATTTGCCAACACAGAATACGTACATACATACTCTAAAACCAATACTTCAACTCCTGTGAATATCCTCTAAGGAAATGCATACATGTATGTTGGAGGATACATGTGTAAAATTTTTCATAGCAACACATTTTTGAAATAACTCTCGACATCCAAAATATTCGTCTGCAGTATAAAAGATAAATGCATTTGTATAATTGTACAAATGACTATTATACAGCAATGAAACTGGATGGACTATACTTTACACACCAACAGAATTCCTATAGTCACAATGTTGAGCAAAAGAAGCTTTATACAAAAGAACTCAAATTATATGATTCCATTTATATAAAGTTCAAAACCAAGAGAAAAATATTTTTTATTGTTTAGAGAATGAATATATAGTGGACAAGAACAAATGTCCTAAGAGATTAAGCATTAAAAGCATGTTTTACAAACATACTGGGGGAGAAGGCAAGAAAGTATGGAAAATTCCGTGAGACCAAAAAGAGAACAGAACATCCCGACAAGTGAGTGAGCACAACAGCCTCTTGGATACCTGTTGGCCCAGAGCTTCATACCAAATGGGTCTTTACTCTGTAAGAAATGGAATACAAAATCTAGGATTCAAGCACAACAGTAAGCCATTAGAATGGAGACATCTGCAGGAACTCAACTTAGTGAAATAGATAAAACAAACATATGTGTATCAACATAAAATAATTCCAGCCTGTCAGTGAAATGTGATGTTTATAGCCTTTGGTTGTAGGTGGAAGGGAAAAATATTTTCACCTAAATAGATCTAAATGTAAACTATCCCTAATGTAGCTAGAGGTACTTGTAAATCTTTTAAAGCTAAGAGGGGAGTACATAAATATTAATTCATTATTATTCTCTAATATGAATAAAATATTTAATAACGAGAGAAAGAAAAGTGAATGCAGTAAGTCTACAAATACTGATATAAGCTTTCCATTTCAAAAACAAATAAACATTGGGACAGGTAACTACTGGGGAATAGAAGTGAAAATCTTGTCTGCAAGGAGAATCGAGAAATATATTTTTTGTCTTTTTTGTATCACTTTATGGCCAAGTGCATACATTACCTATGTACTCATTTAAAATAACAATGGTAAGATACCTGGGTGATGAAATTATGAGCCATTTTAGTGTCTTTATTTTTTTTAATTTAATTTTATTATATTATGTTAATCACCATACAGTACATCCCCAGATTGATGTAAAGTTTGATGCTTCATTAGTTGCGTATAACACCCAGTGCACCATGCAATACGTGCCCTNGCCCTCCTTACTACCCATCACCAGTCTATCCC